>NW_012156062.1:3151844-3154943 GCF_000956105.1 Propithecus coquereli
ACACACGCGCGAGCGGTGGCGAGCTAGCGCTGTGTGGCTCTAGGGAAGGGAGGTATGGGTTTCCTTCCTACTTTTCTTGCCCCTTTTCTGTAAATTTGAAGTGATGTCCAGAAAACACTACAGCTTCACTTGAAAAATACAAATATAGAGAAACAGAAATCACAGCGGCAAAATGCTCAATATTAGAGAAGCGCGCGTTTTTCCAGTGCTGGCCGCCTCTCTGAGCACCGTGCGCAAACCGCGTCCCGCACAGCGTCGGCGCGTGGCCGCGCGGGGCCCGTTCGCGGCGGCCTCTCTGCGTTGCGGTCTCCGCGGCCGGCACCGGCTGGAGGTTCACGAGCTGCAAAGCGAGGCGGGAGCGAGTGTCCCGGGCGTGGCCGCAGCCTTCGCTCGCTCGCGCAGCCGGCGCCGGCACAGGAGCGGCCCGCAAGCTGCTTCGCACGGCGCCCGGCCCGCCCTGACGGTTCCTCCCGCGTTCCTCCACGCCGCGAGCTCACCAAAAACAGAAGCATGGCCACGACAACTTCTCAGCTCCCATGACAAAACTTTTTCCCTGCACGTAAATTAGGCCTGGACATTGGAGTGTGTGGCCCCTTGTTTCCTTCCGGTGTTTTCCTCTCCCGGTTTAGTCGGGCGCAGCCTCTTCTCGCAGATCCTTCCCGGGGACCACGGTCTTCAACGCCCAGCGGCTTCGTTCATCCTCTTCTACGAAACCAGCCGTGATCTCGCCTTTGCCCGCATCCCCTCCCCGCTCACCACACCCAGCCGTTCAAGTTGGAAGTATTTTCCATTTTATAAGCCTGTTTCTCAAGTCTGTCCCAGCCCGCCCAGCCCCACAGCTGCCACTATCTGAATGAGGAACTTAATCGCATCCGGTCGGCCCACCTCCAGGTCCCGACCCTGCGGCCCATCCTGCACCTGTGCCGTTCCCGTGCCTCCTCGAAACCAGCACGCTGCTGTCCGCACACCCACGCTCCCAGCAGCACGATTCGAAGCAACGCAAACGTCCACCGACAGATGAAGCGATACACAAAATGTGGCACATACGTACAACTCAGTGAAGGTTGAATATTATTCAACCTTAAAAAGGAGGGAAATCTTGTCATATGCTACAACATAGATGAACTTTGAGGACGTTATTTGAAGTGAAATAAGCCAGTCACAAAAAGAAAATACTATATGATTCCACTTACGTGAGGTATCTAAGGTAGTCCCGCTCATAGAAGTAGAAAGTAGAATTGTGTTTTCCAGGGGCTGGAGGCTCGAGAGAAAGGGGAGTTGTTGTTTAATGAGTATAGAGTTTCAGATTTGCAAGATGAAAAGGTTCTGGAGATCTTTTCACAGTGTGAATGGACTTAACACTATTGAACTGTACACTTAACAACGGTTAAGTTAGTAAATTTTATGCTGTTTTTTACCATAATAAAAAAATGCACATACCATTCATTTATTTATAATTTCTCAATAGCTTTCTCTCCCCTTCAGACAAAGCCTAAACCCCTTGACATTTCAAGCAAGGTCTTTCATGATCTGGCCACTATCTGCTTTTCATTCTAATCAGTTCCCATTGCTCTGGTTATATTATATACAAATAATTCCTTTTATTTGTCATTTTATCTCATTCCTTCCTGTCTTTGCACACAAAGTACCCTGAAACGATCTTCTCAGTTGTCATCCACCTTCAAGACCAATCCAAGCATCACCCTCTCTTGTATTCTTTGAGACCCCTGGGTTGTGGTAGGAGCCACCCACATCCTTCTCTCACCCACATCCTCCTCTCATCTCACCCCATACGTATTTCTACGTAGCGCTCTTCTGCAATATGATCATGATTCATTGCCTGTCTCTCCAAATGGTGAGGATTTTGAGGATACGAACACACACATGCATACACACACACACACACACACACACACACACAGAGATTTGCTATTTCTGGATTTCCAGCCTGAGCACAGTGCCTTATACATGGTAGCAAGTCAATGCTTACTGAATGAATAAAGGAATTCCTAATCAAGCTGACTTTTAAGGGAAATAAGGAATCATCTTTTTCTGTTTAAACACTAATATTTAGATATTTGGCAATACCATAAACTACTTTTTTAAAAAATACTCAGCATTATTCGGAAAGGCCCTTGTAATTATTTTTGGCAAGCCAATATTCATTCTTCTATTTTAGGGGATTTAGCACATCCTCCATAAAATAAAGTCTAGCACAAATGACAGTCAAGGTGATGTGCTCCCTTCTAGCCAGTGTGTAGACACATGACCCCAGCTAGGTCAGTTTATCTCTTTATTGACAGAATTTGAATCCCCAGCAGAATGACGAAAAGATTGAAAATAGCTCTGCCTAAAATAGGCATCTGTCTTTTACTCTTTTTCTACACCGATTATGTTTTGCCGCAATAATGTTATATAACCAACTATTCTAAAACGCAATGGCTTGAAAAAAAATAAGCATTTATTTTGGCTCATAAATCTACAGATCAGTGATTGAGGCTGGGTTTCGCTGGGCGATTCTTCTCGTTCCGGCTGAGCTCACCCACACGTCTGGCGGGAAGCCGGCTGTTGCCTGTGACGACAGAAGAGATTGGCCTGTGTGACTCCCGTCCTCCAGTGGGCTAGCCTGGCATGTTTTCACAGTGACGACAGACTAGGAATAGCAAAGACGCACTATTGTGCAAACACTTTTCAAGCTTCTGATTGTGTCATATTTACTAACATGCCATGGACTAAAATAAGTCCCATAACTGAGTCCAGAGTCAAGCAGTGAGACAGAAAGGCCCATCCAGGCCAGGCGCGGTGGCTCACGCCTGTAATCCTAGCACTCTGGGAGGCCCAGGTGGGCGGATCACTCAAGGTCAGGAGTTCCAGACCAGCCTGAGCAAGAGCGAGACCCCCGTCTCTACTAAAAAAAGTACAAAGAAATTATCTGGACAACTAAAGATATATATAGAAAAAATTAGCTGGGCATGGTGGCGCATGCCTATAGTCCCAGCTACTTGGGAGGCTGAGGCAGGAGGATTGCTTTGAGCCCAGGAGTTTGAGGTTGCTGTGAGCTAGGATGACGCCACAGCACTCTAGCCAGGGCAACAGAGC
>NW_012156062.1:3156063-3168237 GCF_000956105.1 Propithecus coquereli
CAACCGATATACTCAAGTGGCAGTGATACCAAATATCCTTATTTTCTCAGTCATTATGTTTATCATTTATTTTTCAAAACTAGTAAAAATTTAAAACCACTTCATTTATTTGTTTGGTTGCTTATCAGTTGCCTTCCCCTACTATATGTAAGCTTTGGGAAAGCAAGATCATTGTTCACTATATTCTCAGTATCTAGAACACTTACGGAGCCTCAATTAATGTTTGTTCAATTGACTTAAACTCAATTGGGTAGAAACAGCATACGGTTTTTTAAATGGTAGTTTTAAAGCATACTTGCCAATTATTACAATCTTTTATTTTCACTTTCTAACTCAACTGTAAATCAAAATTTTATTCTTGCCACCCTATGGTATATGGAGAAGAAAGAAATAGCTTGTTGTAGTTATCATAATTACTAATGGATGGGGGGCCCTAAACCCTACAACCGAGGAGATATGCTAAATAAGAATCAATGTAAAGGAAAACACAGAATAGGTAATAGATTATATGACTTTATTTATTTATTTAGATATAAGGTCCAGATGCAGAAGAGGTACTTTTTTCTTTAGAGACGGAGGGTCTCACTATGTTGCCCAGGCTGGTCCCAAACTCCTGGCTTCAAGCCATCCTCCCTCCTAGGCATCCCGAAGTGCTGGGATTACAGGTGTGAGTCCCACACCTGGCCATATATGACTTTATTTAAAAGGCAAAAAAACAATAAAATACGAACATTAAAGTTGAGCCTATTTGCTTTACCAAAAGGTTGTTTTTGTTTGTTTTCAATGGCAGCCTCATGAAAAAACTAAGAGAGAAAATGAGGCTAAGACATCCATGGTAGATACAAAAATGGCAACAAATTCTTTTGTTCTCATATGCACACCCCTTAGCATTGACTTTGCAGCTCCTCCCATTAAGAAATAGGATGTATGTGTCCATTTTTTTAATCAGAGTTTAGCTGTGGAGCTTGTTTTGGCCAATGGGACATCGGCATCCATGATATAAGTAGAGTGTGAAAAGTGCTTGTATGGGCGTATACTTTCTTCATGTTTTTCTAGAACTGTGAGACTACTGTGTGAAGAAGCCTATGATAGCCTCCTAGAAGACGAGTCACCACATGAAACAGAGATAAGTTGTCTCGGCCAAGCCACACCCCCGCAACCAGACCAAGCTTCCAACCAAGGAAGCTTTCAGACAAGCTTTCAACCAAGACCAGCCAGTCAAGCAACGGCCAGGTACGTGAGTGATGCCGTTGTAGAGTATCCAGCCCACACCAAGCTAGTCCAGACCAGAAAACATTGACCGGCCAACTCACAGAGTCATGAAAAATAATAAATGTTTATTGTTTTAAACCATTAAAATTTGATGTGGTCTGTTACACAGTAGAAGCTACTCTTCCTGGGCAGCGGTCGCTGCTGACAATAAGAGGACTAAACGCAGCCACAGCGTTGAGGCCGTGAGAAGTCTTTTATCTGAAGTTAGAAATAAAACAACTAGAAAATTACAGTAATAAATTGGAAAGGGGCTGATAGGAAGATGACTCTTTCAAATTTAATTTTAAATTCTAGGTCTTACCTTTGGAAAAGGTACCTTTGGTACCTATGCTTTGGAAAAAAAAAGAAAAAATTTAAATTCTAGGGCTTCAATTTCTTCAAGGGACTAACCAAAAAATGTCCCTTTTTAAAAAAAGCTGAATATATTTTTATGAAAAAGTATATTACACATAAAAGCAATAATACCATCAAGAACTTTGCTAAACTGATTGTTATTGTCCACATTTCTAAACTGATAAAAGACAAAATCTGTTTTCTCAAGTGACCAAAAAATCAGATTCTTCTCCTAGAAATGATTCTGAAAAAAAATGACATTACTAGGCAAAGAACTAAGTTATTTTCATCACCTTATCTGGCAGGCCAAATAACAAATTTAATGTAATTTTCCAGCGTTTCAGTACAGAATATTAGTGTGACCATGTAGAATGTAAGCTGATACAAACCACTAATAATACTTTCTGGGCTTTTCAGTAAAAAAACAGTTTTTTCTTGCATTTATAACCCAGGACAGATTGTATCATATGCGCCTCTTATTGTATTCTAGAAGGCCTCAGATAAGCTGCTATTTTCCACACTGATAACTTTAGAAATTCTGATGACTTTCATCTGAGGAAGACAGATAATAAAGAAATGTAACAAGATGTTAAAAGTAAAGTTTTGACTGAGACAGAAGATACAATAGATGTGAAATTCCAAAACCCAGTGACCGTTTGCAAACTTTACAAAGGCGGTATCAAGAAAGTACTCCCGAGGCTTGACCTGCCCGTCCAGTAAAAGGAACTGCAGAGAGAAGAAATATTTTTGAGATGGTCTCTTTCGCAGGGCCGGGCGCCACGCTGTGACCGAGGGGTGAGAGAAGTAGGAGGTGGGGGGTGCTCCCTCCCCCAGTTCAAGCCTCACAGCCACCGTCCTGGAAGTGCGACCTTGCCCTGAGTTGGCCGCACGGACAGTCTCCTGGCGAAGCAGAGTGATCTCGGGAATGAGGAGCTGGAGGTGAACGCTGTATTCCTCGCCGTGGAGGAAGCATTTCCAAAGGCCACCAGGAATAGAGACGGGCAGTTCCCCCGGCCATGTGGACTGCAGAAGAGATGTCCCCAGCAGGAAACCTCTGAGAGTGAACAAAAACACCCCCAAGAAACAGTCTCCTTTAAACCTACGCTGGGCTCAGAGAGCGTGGTCAGCTCCCAAGGGTCCCAGTTCACACAGGAACTTCCTATTTTCTCACCACTCCTCTCTCCTAGCTCCAGCCCTGTGGGGGGGGGGGGGACTGGGGGAGAAAGAATGAAGAAAGGACAAGCTGCCAACCACTGTCCCCTCCCCACAACACGCTTCAGCCAGCAGGAAGGGGCTGAGGACACGACTGATAACAAATCGAGTTCCAAAGTTCTGATCAACTCTACATTTGAATATCTGAATTAAGACGTACTATGACTTAAATGAACTGCAGTATTGTTACCTAAGAGGGAACAGAAAAGTGAAGGGGCCTGCTGAAATTGTCTCCTGAAGAAAAATGGAAGATTACACAAGAAAAACTACAATCCAACAACATCAGAAGCGGAACTTGCTCAACAGTATGACTATCCTAATAATGTTCGGCTTGTAGATCGCTACTGTGGATATGCATTTTGTAGAAATTCAGATTTGAAGAGCTTCTAGAGTCCTATAGGCAAGTACGGTGCCTTTCTCCGATTTCATGCTCACCATGGGCCGAATTGTGCCCCCCAAATTCATGTCTTGAAGTCCTTAACCCCCAGCACCTCCAAATGTGACCATATTTGAAGACAGGGTTTCAAAGAGGTAATTAAGTTAAAATGAAGTCATGAGAGTGGGGCCGATTCCGGTGTGACTGGTGTCCTTATACGAACAGGAGATGAGGTCACAGACACACACAGAGGGAAGATGGTCACCTACAAGCCGGTAGGAACCAGCCCTGCTGACACCTTCATCTCAGACTTCCAGCCTCCAGAACTGTGAGAACATAGTTTCTGTTGTTTACGTCACCCAGTGTCTGGTACTTTGTTAAGACAGTCCTCGTAAACAAATACAACACTCTACACAAATAGGAAGAGAAGAAGGATTTAGTAATTTGCAGGACATTTGTGTAAGGTTGAATGGCATTTTTGAAATTTTGCCTTGACCAGCTGTAATCTCCTCTCTTTTCCTCCCAAGTATAAGACACAGGCTCAAGCACAATAATTCTAGTATTCATCACTGTCGTAGCATGCTTTTCTCTGAGAATATTTTTAATGTTCTTTGGAGTTTTCACAAACATTTCACCACCCTTGATTCTATAGGCAGGAACCATCTCGATAGTAATCATATAGGGCTTCGATACAGTGTGGTCCTCTTTGGAGCCTATACCAATACACCCCTACTGCAGCGGAGGCAGAAATTGCCTGATATCAGAGGAATTGGGTGTGATATCATACAGCGTTGGGATGGTATTTTAATTCACGATCTACTTTCTACTTCTTTAAAGTGTTTCAGCAAACAACTCAGACTGGTTGGAAACAAGTTCAGTTATTGCAGGAAACCTTATTTCTCTGCACTAATGACATAATTCATCTATGGTGAGAAAGGGCTTTTAAAATGCAATTGGACTTGTTAAACAGCTACTGTTAGAAGGCATAGCTCATCCAAACTAAAATCATTGTATTTTGGCATTAGCCAACATCTAATGGACTGTCTTAAATAAGCTCACTCACCAGGACAATTAACTCATTAACTTGGGGATACTTTCTTCAGTGTCAGGAAGTTCCACAAGAAGCTTTACTAATTTCACAGTACACATATTGAAGTTCTTGCATAGGTAATAGGGCCCCAACTCTAAATATCTTCTTTAAAATAGTGTAAACTAACTCTAATTCCATTTCTATCATGCATTTCTATCAAGGTCTTAAACAAATACTTAAACAGAAAGATTCACAGCTATACTTTTTGAGGAAAATATAGACTATACTTGGTGGCATCTTTGTTGATACTTCCATACAAAAATGCGAAGCTTATGATAGTCAAGCTAAGCTCTTGCATTTTCACAATAGAATGGCAACACCTCCAGTCAAATGACATCTATTTGGAAATGGAAAAGAATTATTGTCAATAACATTATAATACTCAGTAGATACGATAATAATTATGGACAACACATGGAAGATAGAGTGATTCCTAGCTGAGTGACCATGGGCAGACTCCTTCTCTGTGCCTCACTTTCCTTACCTGCAACATGAGAATAAGCGTACCAATCCCATAGGGTTATAAAAATTAGTAAGTAAACGCATATAAGTACATATGAGGACATAGTAATATGTGCAAGGCATTTTGCCAAATAAGATGAAAAGATAGATAATCTCTTAAGGAAACTCTACAGGCTTGCAGTAGATTGATAGGTGGTCCAAATTAATGATCTCCCTCTATCCATGCTTTTTATAACACGACTTTGAAGCTCCTCCAACTAAGAAGTGAAATTTATTTCCTCACCCTTTCATCCAGGCTGGACTTGTACTTGCAACATCCAACACAAAGTGGGCAAAGTAACGGTGTGGCAGTTTTGAGCCCAGGCCTCTGCTCTCCCACGGTTACTAAGTCTTTGCCGTGAGAACACGCCTGCATTAGGCCACTGGATAATGAGAGATTTGCACTTGAGGTACCCACGGTTGCTCTCGTTGTCAGCGAGCTAACTCCAGACACAGGGAGGAGTCCATTCTAGACTGGCCAGACTGCTGACAACCTGTTAGCTGACTGCAGACGTACGGATAAGCCCAGTCACGATCAGCCAGAGTCCAGATTAAGAGCAAGCCTAGAAGAGATTTATTGACCATAGACCCAAAAGCATAATAAATTGTTTGGGGGTGGCATGTTATACATGAACAGCTAACCAATATAACATCCATTGCCACCTTAGTCTTAACCCTTAACTCAAGAACATGATTCGGATTGTATTAATAATCCCCAAAAGCAGGGCCCTTACTTGGTATGTGTAGAATCTAAATTATTCTTTATGACTTGTGGAGTTGGAATTATGCTTTCTTTGAATGTAACTCCACACCGAGACCAGAGAACAATGGCTACCAAAGCCAAATCCCACTTCAAAGTGTATTTTGTTTGGCTAGAAAATAAGCAGTACTTCTAAAGTCTTTGGATTTGGTCACCTTTAGCAGGTACACATATTCCTCAGTGTGCACATTCCCACCAACTGCTACTATTTTCATCAGCCCAAATGCCCACTTGCCTGGCCCTGTGGGTATTTCAAGTTGCACTCCCTGGTATAGATTTTGACTGCAGGCTTTTTAAATAAAAATTCAGTGCATCTCTAACTCAACATAGTACTAGAATTTCTAACCAGCACAATAAGGAAAGAAAAATAAATAAAATACACATAGATTAAAAAGGAAAAAATAAAACTAGCCTTATTTGTGGATGACATAATGATCTGCACAGAAAATAGCAAGAAATCAACAACAACAACAACAAAAACTTCTAAAACTATTAAATGAGCTTAGCAAGGTTTACTGAGTTTAGCATGGGTACAAAATCAACATACAAAAATAAATTATATCTCTGTGTACTAGCAATAAACCTGTGGAGATTGAAATTAAAAATACAATACCATTTATGATTGCTCAAAAAAATAAATGTTTTGGTCTAAATCAAACAGAACTTAAAAAGAACTTGTATGCTGAAACTATAAATGCTGAGAGAATTAAAGAAAACCTAAATAAGTTGCAGACGCTGTACATACCGTGTTCATAGATTAGAATATTCAACATAGTAAAGACGTCAGTTCTTCCCAAATTGATCTATAAGTTTAACATAATTTCTATTCAAATCTCAGCAAGATTTTTTAACATGCACAAGTTTATTTTAAAATTTATATAGAAAGGCAAAGGAATTAGACTAGCTAATATAATTTTGAAAAAGAATTAAAATGGGAGGAAATATTCTACCCAATATTTTACCTTACTATCTAGCCACAGTAATCAAGACAGCATAGTATTGGTGGAGGGACAAACACATAAATCAACGGAACAGAAGGAGAACCCAGAAAGAGATCACACATAGATGGATAGCTGATTTCTGACGAGAGTGCAAAGGAAGGATTGTGAGCAGAGGAAGGACTGTCTTTTCAACGAATGGTGCTGAAGCAATTAGACAGAAAAAAAAAAATGAATACAGCATAAGCCTCATACCATATACAAAAATTAACTCTAGATGGATCATAGATATGAATAAACTAAGAGCATAAGCCTATAAAACTTTTAGAAGAAAACATAGGAGAAAATCTTTGGGACCTACAACTAGGTAAAGAGTTCTTAGATATGACAGCAAAGACACAATCTATAAAAGAAAAAAAATCAATAAATTAGACTCTATCAAAATTAAAGTTTTGTTCTATGAAAGATCCTGCAAAAGAGAATGAAAAGACAAGCTACAGACTAGGAGAAAATATGTGCAAACCATAAATCTAACAAAGGACTTGTATCTCGAATACACAGATACCCCTTGCTTTGCACAGTAGTGTGGGACCATAAAAAAGACCATGCAGACAAAAACTACACAAAGCAATCTTAATAATAGTGGGAAAAGTTACAATTGTTCCATAATCTTTAAAAACTTTTGTCAAAACTTTCTTATTGTTGGTAATAAATGTATAGATAAAATTTTAAAAGTAGTATAACTATTTGGTATATTGAAATTTAAAGCATTAGAATCTTGAGAATTAAAGTGCTTTGTATCTCTGTATAAAACATCAAGAGTAGTTTAAGCACTGCCTTCTCATGACGTAACTTACAATGCAGAGAAAGTTTCTTTCTGTGCCTAGGTGAATTGCCATGCTCCTTTGTAAGTGTGGATCAGCTTGCAACATTTTACCCTCCATGTTTTTCAATGTCATGAGATATCTCTGGAATTCCTTTAATGTGAAGATTTTTTTTTTTACTTCTTCTGGGACATCTTGATCCTTCCCTTGTTTATGTCAAGAGTTTTCCTGTCGCTAATTTCTCTGGCTGCATTCTGTAGAGTGGTGAACGGCAGTAGTATCAACATTCTCAGAATCGGCCATTTTGTCTAAAACTCTATTTGTGGTTCATTCGAATTTCACTTCCAGTGTTGTAATTTTTTAATTTCTGTGCTATACTTTCATCTTTGTTGGCCAAGTCTCTCTTCCAAGTATCCATTTTTGTAATATGTCATATGGGATTGTTACTGGGATTCAAGGAGGCAACACAACCACACACCTTGTTTTCTGTCTGAGTAAGAGATATATAAGGGTCAATCACCAGCAGACTTTGAAAGAAGGGACTGGTCATTGATCATGATGCACACTGTCTATTATCTATCTGTTATCTATGTTATGATTTGCCGGCTGAAGAGCTAGCAATAAAGTGTGTGCTTTATGCAATCACTCAGAGTTAATATAACATGCTAACTTAAATTTGAACCATTTTATTTAACTAAACCACGATGACTAAAAGTCACGCATATTGGAATTGTGCAAAGTGAGGGATGCCTATATAAAGAACTCTCAAAACTCAACAGTTAAAAAAAAAATAATCAAATTAGAAAATGGGCAAAAAATATGAGCAGACATTTCACCAAAGAGGATATACAGATAGCAAATTAGTACCTGAAGATATCATTAACTGTTAGGGAAAAATTAAAACCATGATACTATATCACTACATACCTATTATAATACTTAAAATTACAAAAAATTCATGACAATATCAAATACTGGCGAGGATTTGGAGAAACTGGATCTCTTGTACATAGCTGCTAAGGATGTAGAGTATTACAGTTACTCAGGAAAATAGTTTGGCAGGTTCTTAAAAAACAAGCATACAGTTACCATACAACTCAGCAACTGCATTCTTGGGCATTTATCCCGGCAAAATAAAAAATGTATGCTCACATATTCGTGTGTACATAAATGCTCACAGCAGCTTTATTTGTCATAGTCAAAAACTGGAAACGACCCAAATGTCCTTCAGTGGGTGAATGGTTAAACAAACTGTGGTACATTCATATCATGGAACACACTACTCAGAAATAAAAAGGAACAACTAACACTACATGCAACACCTTGGATGGATCTCAAGGGAATTACGGGGAGTGAAGAAATGCCAATTTCAATGGATACATTCTGTATAATTCCAATTGCATAATATTCTCAAAATGACAAAATTATAGAGATGGAAAACAGATTAGCTGGTTGCCAGGAGTGCGGAATGGAGTGGTGATGAGAGGAGGGCGGGTGTGACTATTCAGGGGTAGGTAGCACAAGGGATCTTTGTGCCGATGGAACAGTTCTGTATCTTGATTGTGGTGCTGATTACACAAATCTACTCATGATAAATTGCATAGAACTACACTCACCCCCCCCCACATATTAATATAAATGAGGACTTGTAAAATTAGTGAAATATGAACAAGGTTTGTGGATTGTACCAATGTCCGGGTGTTGACATTGCACTATGCTGCACTAGTTACGGAAGATGTTACCCTTGGGAAAAACTGGGTGAAGGACAACTGGGACCTCTCTGTCCTACTTTTGTAATTTCTTATGGATCTATAATTATTTCAAAATAAAAAGTTTTAAAAAATGACCTCCAACTCAGGGATGTCACCTTTAGGAATTTAATCACGATACATATGTACAAAGAAGTACACAAATGGATGTTTGCTGCAACAACATTTATAATGGCAAAAGATTATATTCAACACAGACTGTCTCCATAGTGTTGGCAGTCATAGTATGAAACAGTATGCAGCCAGTTAAAAGGCAGAAGATATTTACTGTAGGATGAATGTTTGCCTCAATTTAAAAAAAAAAATGTTTTTATCCTGAACAGACCAATAACAAGCAGTGAGACTGGACAGTAATAAATCTCCTGACAAAAAAAAAAAAAGCCGTTGACTAAAAAAAAAAATCCCTTGACTAGACGGATTCACAGCCAAACTCTTCCAGATCTACAAAGAAAAACCTACACTAGTGAAACTGTTTCATAACATCAAGGAGGGAATCCTCCCTAACTCATTCTACCAAGCCAGTATCACCTTCATACCAAAGCCAGGAAAGGACACAAGAAATAAGAGGATGTGAGGGTGATCTGTCTGTTGACATCTGTCACCCCACTGATTGCAAGGGTTGATTCGGCTGATCTGGCTGGCTAGGCAGGTGTCCCCCCTTCCTCCCTGACTGCTGCAAGTGCATCCCTCCCAAAGCTGTGTGCTTGCTCGAAGAGGACTACCTTTCCCGATAGGGAAGGACCATTCTTCGGTCAAGTAGCTGCGCTCCCCTGCTAGAACCTCCAAATAAGCTCTCAAGAAAAAAAGAAAAACAATATCCCTCAAGAACACAGTTACAAAAATCATCAACAAAGTACTAGGAAAACAAATCCAATGGCATATCAAAAAGATAATTCATCATGATCAAGTGAGTTTCATCCCAGGGATGAAAGGATGGTTCAACATATACAAATCAATAAATGTGATTCACTACATAAGCAGAATTAAAAATCAAAACCATATCATCATCTCAAAAGATGCAGAAAAAGCATTCGATAAAATCCAGCATCCTTCATTATGAAAACCCTCAACAAACTAGGCATAGAAGGAACATATCTCAAAATTATAAAAGCGATATATGACAAACCCACAGCCAACATCATACTGAATGGGAAAAAAGTGAAAGCAGTCCCCTAAGAACTGGAACAAGGATGCTGAGTGCCCCAGAAGATGGCGGACGAGACAAGCCACCAGTCAGAGTGTCTCTGCAAAAAAGACAAATTTTAGAAGAAAGAGAAAAAAATAAGCAGAGAAACATAGATCGGGTGAGGGTCGGAAGGAAGGGTGCCTGAAACTACAGGAGACTCCACGGGAAGACGTTGCGGAGGAGAACAAGAAGGAGAAAGGTCCCGAGAGGCTTGGAGACCAGCGACAAGGGCAGGTGGAGCGGTTGACTTCCCCCTCCATTGCATCTCGGACTGCTGGTGGCTCCTGAGCGGCGGGAGAGACTTGCTGACACCAGCCCAGAGACGGCTGCCGCCAGAGAGCAGTGGCCTCTTGCGGACTCAGCACCAGGCTCCCAGCCCCCTCGGGGCACATCCCCGGGCGCAGACCCGAGCCTAGCAGCAGACGCCATAGTGCTCCATTCTCTCCTTCCTCCTCCCTACCCGTGCGTGCCCAGAGAGACAATTTAGCCACCACACGGAGGCATCTCCAAGAAACGGGACCTTTCCTTTTGGGGCCCTACAGCAGACTGAGGGGTACTCAGACTGCGAGCTCCCTACCCGCCAGCCCTCCCAGGTGCTGCTTGCCTGGGGACTCCAGGAGAGTGGGGCAAATCCCAAGGTGGAGTGAAATCGATTCAGCTTGGGCGCCCTGTAGGTGATTCAAGACCAGCACCCCTCCCCCTGGCAGGGTCAGGGATTGACCTCCAGGGTCCAGGGGACGGGCCTGCAGATCAGACCCCGTACACCCAGGTCACGATCGCACTGCCCCGGGGCACAGAAGGGAGATCTGTGAAAGAGCCTACTGAGGAGTGTGTGCCTTCAGGGGCAGATCAGCATGCTGGAGCGGCAACCCTCCTCCCAAAAGAGGGCTGTGCACCCAGCTCAGGCTGCTATCCTGGGTAGGGAACCTCCCGGCCCATGTCACAGCTAGGGGAGGAGATCCATTGGCCTAAGGCCCAGCTTGCTGGCAGAGACCTAGGAGAGACCACAGAGAGGGGGAGGGTGGAGGGGAGCAAGACCTGCTCCAGAGTGCGGGTCTCTGACAGCCCCACCCCCAAGCCCACTTTCAGCTGAGTGGAGTCATTTCAGCCCATCCTGGCAGCTTTGCACAGAAGCAAAGAACAGACCCTTGACCCCTGATAATAGCAGTTGTGGAGCCTGAGTGCAGGCTTACCCAACCCAGCACCACCCAGACTCACTCCCCTTCCTACCCTCACTGAGGTGGAGAATAAGGACACACCTGGAAGTCCCAGGGCCCCACCCACCGCCTGAGGCACAAGAGGGCCTCTCTAGAGGAACAAGAGCTGCTTACAGGACCCAAAAAAACAGCACTGCAGCTCGCTCCTCCCTGCAAGTGCCACCTACTGACAGGGAGGTCATCCTGCACACATTTTTACTGCATCTACTGATTAATCATAAAGGGTGTGGTCAAATCTCATCCACAAACACCACCTACTGGCTCAGAGACTAAACAGCGCGTCTCATTATCCAAACAAAAATCTAAAGGCAAGAAGGAACAACTGATCCAGATGAGAAGGAACCAGCGAAAGAACTCTGGAAGTATGAAGACTCAAACAGAAAGCACGCCCCGAAAGAGGAATAAGAGCTCCCCAGCAATTGACATTAACCAAACTCAGAACACTAAAATGACAGAAGAATTTGAAACATGGATTGTAAGAAAACTGAATGATATGCAAGAAAAAATGGATAACCAACACAAAGAAACGACAAAAAAAATCCAGGACTTGGAAGAAAAATTCAATGCAAATAGGAAGACACCACATCACGCAGTCATCAGACTGACCAAAATATTCACTAACCAGGCCCTTCTAAGAGCTGTAAGGTGAAAGAAACGAGTAACATACAAAGGAAAGCCCATCAGAATAACTCCAGA
>NW_012156062.1:3171922-3202456 GCF_000956105.1 Propithecus coquereli
CTTGTATACTCCTGGATAGAGCTGGAATGCATTCTACTAAGTGAGGTATCCCAAGAATGGAAACACAAGCACCACATGTACTCACCATCAAATTGGTATTGACTGATCAACACATAAGTGCACATATAAGAATAACACCTATTGGATGTCGGGCAGGGGGGTGGGGGGAAGGGAGAGGAGGGGATGCGTATATGCATACACAAAGAGTGTAGTGCACACCATCCGAGGGATGGACACACTTGAAACTCGGACTTGGGGTGGGGAACGGGGGCAAGGGCAACATACGTAACCTAAACATCTGTACCCCCATAATACGCTGAAATACAAAAAAAAAAAAGAAAAAAGACAAGGATGCCCACTGTCACACTTCTTTCAGCACAGTACTGGAAGTCCTAGCCAGAGCAATCAGACAAGAGAAAGAAATAAAAAGCATCCAAATTGGGAAAGAGGAGGTCAAGCTATCCCTGTTTGCTGATGATATAATCTTACACCTAGAAAACCCTAAAGACTCCATGAAAAGACTCCTAGAACTCATAAATAAATTCGATAAAGTCTCAGGTTACAAAATTAATGTACACAAACCAGTAGCAACTCTATATACTAATAATAGTCAAGACGAGAGTCAAATTAAGAACTCAATACATTTATAATAACTGCAAAGAAAATAAAATTCCCAGGCATACACTTAACCAAAGAGGTGAAAGATCTCTACGAGGAAACTACAAAACACTGATGAAAGAAATCGTAGATGACACAAACAGACAGAAAAACACACTATGCTCATGGATTGGGAGAATCAATATTGTAAAAATGTCCATATTTCCCAAGTGAATTACAGATTCAACACAATTTCCATCAAAATACCAATGTCATTTTTCACAGATCTAGAAAAAATAATCCGAAACTTCATATATAACCAAATAAAAGCCCGAATATCCAAAGCAATCTTAAGCAAAAAGAACAAATCTGGAGCCATCTGTACCTGACTTCGAATTATACTACAAGACAAAAGTAACCAAAACAGCATGGTACTGGTATAAAGGAAGACACATAGACTAATGGAACAGAACAGAGAACCCAGAAATAAAACCATATAGCTACAACCAACTTATTTTTGACAAAGCAGACAAAAACGTACAATAGGGAGTACAAACGTACTCAATAAATGGTGTGAGGAAAACTGGATAGTCATATGCAGAAGAATGAAACAGGATCCCTATCTCTCACCATATATAAAAATTAACTCAAGATAAAGACTTAAATATAAGATCTGAAACCATAAAAATTCTAGAAGAAAACATAGAAAAAACTCTTCTAGACACTAGGCAAAGAATTTATGACTAAGACCCCCAAAGGCAAATACAGCAGCAACAAAAATAAATAAATGAGACGTAATTAAACTAAAAAGTTTCTGCACAGCAAAAGAAATAATCAACAGAGTAAACAAACAACTTACAGAATAGGGGAAAATATTCACAAACTATATACCCAACAAAGGGCTAACATTCAGAATTTACAAAGAACTCAAACAAATCATCAAGAAAAAATTAAATAACCCTATCAAAATGTGGGCAAAAAATATGAAAAGATTTTTTCAAAAGATAGACAAATGGCCAAAAAACATACCAAAAAATGCTCAACATCATTAATCATCAGGGAAATGCAAATTAAGACCACAGTGAGATACTACCTTACCACTGTCAGAACGGCCATTCTTAAAAAGTCAAAAAACAATAAATGTTGGCACAGATGCAATGAAAAGGAAACACTTATACACTGTTGGTGGGAAGGTAAACTAATACAACCTCTATGGAAAACAGTATGGAGATTCCTCAAAGAACTAAAAGTAGACCTACCACTACTTTTAGCAATTCCACTACTGGGAAAAAAGTCATTTTGTAAAAAGATACCTGTACCCGAATGTTTATCACAGCACAATTCACAATTACAAAGATATGGAATCAACCGAAATGCCCATCACCTGATGAGTGGATAAAGAAAATGTGGTGTGTGTGTGTGTGGTCTCTGTGTGTATACACACACCATAGAATGCTACTCAGCCATAAAAAGAAATGAACTCATGTCTTTTGCAACAACTTGGATGAAACTGGAGATCATTATCCTAAGTGAAATATCTCAGGAATGGAAAAACAAATAGCACATGTTCTCACTTGTAAGCAGGAGCTAAACAAGGGATATATATTTTTTTTTTTCATAAAGCAGTACAATAGACATTAAAAACTAAGAATGGGGGATGGTAGGAGTGGACGAGGGATAAAAATCTACCTATTGGGTCCAATGCACACTATTCTGGTGATGGGTACCCTGAAAGCTCTGCCTTCAGCATTATGCAATTCATCCATGTAACAAAAAACCCTTGTACTCCCTAAATCTACTGAAATAAAAAATAATAATTTTTTTAAGAACAAGATAGAAAAAAGCTGAAGGATACACAATGATTTCCAAGATAATACTATTAAATGAACAAAGTAAGATGCAGAAGAACGCTAACATTTATTTGTGTGTGTGTGTGTGTGTGTGTGTGTGTGTGTGTGTGTGTGTGCGCGTGCGTGTGTGCTTGCATGAGTGAGAAAGGAGGCGGCGGCTGTGGAAGGGTTGGAGGGAGACTTACATACCAGTTTACTGATCAACAGAATAGCCCTGGAAGGTTCCTGGGAATCTGGACATAGTAATGAACTCCAGAAAGAGAATTTGGGTGCCTTTTGAATTGTGTAGCATGTGATCAAATCAATATTTATTAATCTCAAGTTCTTTACTACCATCACCATGGTTTTACACTCAGGCCAGCCACCAAAACTCCATCAAATTAATCTCTCTCTCTCTCTGGTTTCTATGCAATTATTTGCGAATGTTGTTTACCTCTTCACTTGCTCCTGACACTATATATTCATGTAAACAATAATTTTAACACATGGCCCTTCCTGATGCAACACAGCTTCTAGGACATGGTTTATTCACCACTCTGAAAGAAATCTCTTTTGAGTAGCATACCCCTTTTCAGTTAGGATCCAATCAGGAGACAGAAAGCACACCAGTTATTTGAATAGAGAAAATACAGAAATTTGTTAATAAAAGATCATTTATTAAAACCGATATAAGATTCTAATGGAGAAAGCAGCCACTTCCTCCATGGTTGTGGGAGGGTGAAAAAGAAAGACTAAGAACTTAAAAGAGTCACTTCCCACCTGGACCCCAGGGCTGAGATTCAGAACTCATAGGAACTCAGTCTGCAGATGGAAGAAAACTTCTGCCTGTAGTTAGTGTCTCATGAGGTGGGGGAATCACTGGAAGTGGTGGGGGGTGACAGGTGTTCTGCAGGAACGGTTGACCAGGCCGCAGAGAAACGTGCAGGAAGGTTTAGGCTGCAGCTGATGTATGAAGGCTGTTGAGGCGGGTCCCTACCAGGACTTCTGTAGGCCAATCTGCTGGTGGCCAATCAAATAAGCACATCACAACCAGCAAGCCCGTTCCCCTTCCACTGCCTTATTGTGTCCTTCGTGACAAAACCTCACACTAGCCAGCTGGCAAAGGAGAAACCTGCACAGGGTCCAGTTTCAACATTACAAAGCAAGGCAAAAAGGGTAGATTTGGAGCTGAGAGATGACAAATTGGTAACTGGTACATCCTACAATCTTGCAACAAGCTGAATTACAACACGGTGAGTGCTGTAACTGCAGGGTGTGCCAGTGCTACGAAAGTTTGGAAGAGAGGAAATGGGGACTTTTAATTACTAGATATTGGTATGCCTTTGCTTAGTCTTCCACAAAGATTTTATTTTCATTGTGTCTCATTTCTTCAGAGATAATCCCCATACACACAGACTTAAACTACTAAAGTGAGCTGTATCATATGTATGGGCAATGAAGATTTATTTGGTTTTCTGTTCACAAATGAGTCAGAACATGGATAACACTAATGCAAACACATCTTTGCTCAAATAGGTTTAAAAGCATTAATTCTGCTCTGATATTTTTCCTCATATAGGATAATACTAACAATGGCAAATACCTTATGCTGCTCATAATGTGCAAAAAGAATCACAAAAACACATATCTGTTATATGATGTGTACAAATACTAAGGTAGATTTCACAGGTGTGAACTTAAGCTGAGGTTTAAAGGGTAAGAATACATTTTCCAAGCGGGGAAATGAACACCTACTAAGGTATGGAGACGTGAAAAGGAACGGCATGTTGAAAGATTGCAGACCGGAACCTAAGTCTTTGGGAGGTTGAAGAGATAATTAGGCCTTCGGTTTCAAACTTGGTATCTCTCAAAATAGTGCATCATGAACTACTTGAGAATCTTGCTAAACATGTAGATTCCTAGACTATATCCCACAAAAGCCTATTTATTAAGTTTGGGACGTGGCCAAGGATCTGCATTTCAACAATCACACCACCACTCCCCACCACAGGATGCCAATGCTGATGATCCACACACTCCTATTAGATAAATACCATATTAAAAGATTTTTACCTAGTGCTGTAGGTTTCCAAAGTAGGGCATACAAACCTCAGGGAGCATGCAAGATGATTCAGTGGGGCTCTGTAAGAAGACATCGGAATATGTATTTGCATTTTACATTAAGCTTTATTAAGAGTCAATATATGGATTGATAACAGATGCCTTCACTTGATCTGTATACAAGGTGAAGTGAGGAAGAACAAGACCTAACAGAGAAGTCCTCATTCCCTTATCTAGCATATTGTGACAGACAACAGCTTATAGACATTTCACAAAATAGAAAAGTGACACAAAAAGATCTCTAAGAAAAAAAAAAAACACCCATAAAGATAACAGTAATAATGCAAGCCCATGGGAATAAAGAAATGGCAGAGTTGACTCTTTTCGTAAACCTAAATTAGCTCTTTGCCAAATTACAAGGTTAAAAATTATTAAAGCAGATAGCCAGCAGTCTGCTCTAATGAATGATTACTTTCCGAAAAAAAAAAATTGTGCTATGGAAAGAACATTGTGAAACATTTTGAATATTATTGAAAATATTTTGTGCTTTTGTGGCTGAAAACATATTACCTATCAAAATTTTCAAATCTGCACAACTTGGAAATAATTTCCTGACCTATTTAAAAATCTCCAAAACCTCGATACATTTTTTTTAACATATTCCACATTGCTTCAGTGGGTTTTAAAAAGCCATTTATTAAAAACATTAGACTTCTGATTAGTTACAAGAACTAATGTTTTTCATCTTCCATGAAGTCAAACATTTGTTCTCAGCAGGGATGAGAAACTCAGAATGCTTTTATTCACTGTATTCCCTGGCTGAGCCCTCACGTCGAAGTTTTGCTGAGACAGCTTACTTGGTACTGATGGCTAGTTGCATGAGACTTTCCATGTAGTATGTCTTTTCTACTTGAAGAATACTTACTTAACACTTAATATTACAAATTCCCAGTCACTCTATCGTAGAATACAGGTCTTTGTTTTAAGTTCTTGGGGCTGTTTTCCTTAGGTGAGGTTACACAGGGTATATGGTCTTTGGCTCTTTGCACATCCTCAGGATGAATGATCTTACCCGGGAAAGGGATTCCTGGTTGCAGTCTTTCCCTAAAGTCTGGAGATACGATTTTCTATTCTTTTTCCTTTGTAAATTCCTCTCTCTACCCTGATATTCAAGGATTTCAATATCTCCTCCTGCATATCTAACAAGCATCTCAAACTCAGCATTCCAAAAGTAAACTGATGCCCCCAGCTGCTACCGTCCCTAAATCTGATCCTTACACAATCTTTCCCATCACAGTGAGCAAAAACCCCATCCTTTCAGTTACTCAGGCAAAAAAATAAATAAATAAAACGTGAAGTGCTGTTGACTATCATGTCACACACCATGTCCTATCCATCGACTTCCAAAATATTCCCAGGATCTGCCCATCTGTCATTCCTCCACTGATAGCACGCTGGCCCGTACCATTTGTCTAAATTATTGTCATATCCAATGATCTTGTCTCCTGACTTCTGCCCTTGCTACCTGTAATAGTCTATTCTTCAGCAAGGTTGAGTCAGAGTCTTAAAACGTAATACCACATGGGTGTCGCTCCACTGAAAATCCCTCACGTGGCCTCTGTATGTAGTGTTGAACGGAAGCCAAAGGTGGTACAATCGGCTACAATAGTGTACGTAATCTTGTTTCCTGCTGTCTCCGCACTCATCTCTTACCGTTCTTGTTCTCTCATCACTAGCCCAGTGGATTCCTTGTCAGTCCTTGAAAAAGCAGGCTTGATTCTGCCTCAGGGTTTCTAAACTTCCTGTTCCCTGTCTGGAGTGCTTTCTGCACAGATATTTACAAGGTAGATCCCACTTCCTTCAAATTGCTGCTCAAATGTCACCTTATCTGAGATGTCTCTGACCACACATACAAAATAGTAATCCCAACATAGCCTAGTCATTCTACTCTGCTTTAGTTTTCTGAAACACTTACTACCATCTGACACATATTTGTTCATTTACTTATTGTCTCTCTCTTCCCACTCAACAAAGGCATGACCAATGTTTGTGTGCCATGTATCCCCAGCAACTAAAACCGTGCTTGTCATTGGCAGGATGTAAACAATAAATATTTGAATGAAACATCTGCCCAGGTGTCTTTTTTTCCCCCAGTGTTGCCTGGAATCTACACAGTGAGAGCTCTTTCAAACTAGTGAAAATTTCCTCCAGTATTTAGTAATTGTTGCTTCCTAAGTATGTTTCCTTTTCTCCTTGTGGTTATGTTATTCACATTAAATATCCTAGAATTCTCTTCTAGATGTTTTCATTTTTGAAATCTCTGTGCCTTTGGGTTTTGCCTTCCTAGAGATAACTACTTCAATATGAAGTACTACTTCTAGGCCACTAATTTGGTCCCCAATAGTGGCCATCCCTCTCTTTTTCTACATTGTAATGTGTTTTAATTGCTAGAAAGCTTATTTTATACTGCGATTTTCTCAGGTGCTTTTTCAAAATTAAAGTTGTTATCTAACTCCACCAGCAATTCTCTTTCATCAACCATTCCTGAGTATTCTTTCTCTCTTGATGCTATTTTTCTTTAGGTTTCCTTAGACTATTTTCCTTTGTTCAGTCTTTCTCCCTTTAGCACAAGTCAAACTGTGGGATATTTTGAATGGCAATAAATTCATGAGCAATAGAAGCTTTCTGTAGGATGATGGTCTGTTATCAGCAAGTTGCCACTCACCATCACAGATGACAGGAGGAAACTCTCTTCCATCTTGTTTTCTCTATTTACAAGCACTTGTCCTCCCCCAGCCTCATGGGGAGACGTGGAACTGAGCCCGCCACGCAGCAACCACGCCAGTCAGTCTGCCTCGGACCACACATGCCATCTACGCCACTTTCCTCTTCCTTGGATCTTTGAAAGCGAGGATCTTTCAGTGGAGATCCTTGCTGAAGATGTCATAGCTGCTGGTCTACAGGCTCCCATCTGGATCAGACAGAAGAATATCAAAGACAAGCTCTCCCCTCCATATTCTGGTAGAATCCAAGGCAGCAACTGCTCAACAGGTAGTTAGCGATGGAACCAAAGAGTCAGAGGAGACAGAGTTAAAGACACATAATCAAGCCATTTCCGTAGAACGTGGTTATATTTAAGAGAAAAAGGTGAAACCAAGTTTAAATGTGGGTGGAAAGGGAGAAATACAGAGTGACAAGATGGCAACACAAGGAAGAGGAAACAGTAGTAGTGCAAAATACCTGACAGAGTAGAAGTGGTAGGAGAAATACATATGAATGAACAAGTTCCTGAAGGGTGACAGGATATTTAAACCATTGGAATAGGAGAAAAGAAAATAAAGATACATATTATATGTATCCAAGTTTTTAAGGTTTGGTATTGAGAAGTCCATGGCTTCTGTTTCCTTTGTCAAGAAAACATAAGGTCACTTCTAGGTGAAGACAATGGAGTAAAGCTGGATCACAGCTGGATCACAACTAAAGAATTAGGGGGAGAGTGGAGGAGGAGGGAAAATTCAAAATCAATCACCAAACAAGAAAAGGTGCACAACTTCATGCTAATAAGGAAAGAAACGGGTTCAGGTAAGATTTAGATACGGCTCAGAACAGCATCTAACCCACCTCCCTGTAGGGAAAGAAAGGCAACAACCTCCTGAGAATTCTCCCCCCAAACCTAGAACAAAGCAAATTAAGGATAAAAGAAGTAGCTCACAGAAAAGCCAAAGAAAAATCCTCAAGAATGAGAAACTCCTTCCTTCCACCAGTATCTGCAGGTACTCCTTTTCTCCAGCACCCCACCGGTTTGGGAACCATTCAGGGTGTTCCCCCTTACTAACGAATTGCGCACACAACTAGGGAAGTGACCCCAGTATTGGCACTTAATGAAAGCTCAAAACAAGAGTGGAGCTCGGGGTTTCCAACGCAGGCTTCACCCACCCCCAGCATCACTGAGCTACAGAAGAGGCACAGAATACAAAAGAACTAGCCTCACCTGGGAGCAAACTGGGGAAAACAAGACTTGGTATAGTAAAAGCCCTCAAATCTGGGCCAAAGAGAGAAGTATGCAAATTTTTTTTCCAATTTGGATGTTGGAAGGCATTGAAATGATCTCTACCGTTAACATTTTATTAATTAATCTTGGAATATCTAAATATACATTCATGCATGACCTCGATATAAAATCAGGTGTTTTTTTTACTAAGTATGGATCCTGTAAAGCTCATGCTATTTAGTTACCGTCTTCTCCCTTCTTACCCCTACTCTTATCGTTCTCAGTTACTTCAACGCTCACATGAATAACCACAGCCTCACACACAGATCCTGGATTCCTCATCTCAAAGATCACCTCCCTCCTATCACAGCCACTTTTAAGGTCTTGACTTTTTCTTGTCAATATAGATCACCTCTGAAATTTTGATTTTATGCATCTCATCCTCTGATCATCCCCTCCTCTCATCTCTCAGGCTCACTTCATTGAAGCTTTCAGTTCATGGGACAGCATCACTGTCTCACCATCCAACATGTCCTTTCTAGCATTTATTCCTTCAACTTAGCTTCTACGTTCCGGTACTACAATTATCACCTTGCAAATATCTTCAACTCCCTGGCCTGTGTCCAATTCCATCGAAACAGTTAAAAATCTAACTGCAATTCTCTACACCTGCAATCAAGCAACTAAACACTGCTGGAGAAAAGTCACACCTTAAATTCATGAGCACAACCCCAAAAGGATATAACTGTCCAAATCCTACTATATTTTCCCATTGAGTTGGAGTTCCCACATAATTTTTTCACCTCAAATTCCTACATCAAACTGTTTTATAAACTGCTTTAATGCTCCTCAATTTATTTTATTTCATCATCAGTGACCCTTATAACTTCTGTTTTGTACTCAATGGTGCATTATGGAATAAAAATACATTATGTAAAACTACAAATATTTTAAAACTGTTTTATAGTCAAAACCACCATAAACATTAGTGATGCTCAATTGTGCTAAAACAATTGAATGAGACACAAGGAAGCTCACTTGATCTTCCCCATACATTAGACACACATTGACTTAATAAACACTTTCAAACTCATCATAAAGAAAATTGTTTATATCATTTATCAATTTAAAAAAGAAGAGATGCCATTGCCACATTTATAGTCTTAACACTGTGAACTCCATGAAGGCAGTTCTTCCGAGCGTGCGCACTAATGCATTATCACAGGGAATGCTGTATAACCCAACATGTTTCCACTTGGAATTTGTTGGCAAATAAAGCACAGTCCAATAAAATATCCAAATGTGATAAAAATAATCTCTCAAATGTCTTCTGCTTCACTAGGTCTCAATTTACCAATTTACATTAGTTATACAATATGAATCAGCATTGTCTAGATAAGGGTGAATTATAAACTATAATCCTGTGTCAAAGGAACTACAAATAATTATTAGACTCAACAACACAGTCTCTTCCAGAGCTTCGTTATAATGTTTTCTATGATCACTTAAGAAAATTAAGAGAAAAAAGTCTTCCGACTCACCATAAATGCTGATCATTACATGATAAATATAAAAGAAAAGTGTTTTAGAAAACAAGAGGAAAAAAAGTTTATTTGGCAATGGGCTGTTATTTATATACTAACACCTTTGAGCCTTAAAAACATTCAATAGCATTTACAACTCATACTATATCTATTTTAGTTATGTGGCTGCTCCCCCAAGAGCAGATGATCAAAGGAACAGAACAGCAGAATACATATTAAAGTGGGCACTTAGGAACTGAATGAAAATTAAGTTTGAATACAGCCTATTAAATTGTTTATGAAAGAAATTTTGTTGCAGAAGATTCACAACTACTGGCACCAATGATACGTTGCTGCTACTAAAGATCTGATTATATGAGAGTACAGTTTGTTTTGAAACTATAAAATGTTAAAATCAGGATGATCAAACTGTAAAGATAATGTATAATAATTCACCAGGACACACTCTTAATTCTGTTACAATAATAACATAGAAAATTTGAGCATAATCAAACTTAAGTTCAGCAAAGTATGCAGCTTTTGCTACCCTTTATGAACTGATTCTCCACATGATTTAACTCATGTGGAGTTAAGGACTGTAAATGGATTTAACTCATTAGTTTTCAAAGTGAAAACTTGTATTTCATTTATTCCCAAAACAGAGAAATACCATGCCTGACAAATCTCAAGATTCACTTCAAGATGACATTCCAGCCCACGATACAGCTTCTGCCTTCTTGGTATGAATAGTTTTTTGGTTGGGGACAAAAGAGAGGGTGGAAATGTCCCTAAGATTCTTAAAGTACTACAAAATGTTTTATTTACAATTAAACCTAAGATTTAAAAATCTGCCAAAATGGAATCAGAATGAGAAGAACATTTCATCAGGTCACACAGCGCCCAAAACTTAAGCTCTATTCAAGAACCACTGTTTGAGAAATAGTAGCAATTTGTGGTTAAACAATCATTTACAGTGCCTACTCAATGTACATGAACTGCATTACTTATTAAGCACTATTATCAAACTGGGAGGTTAAGTAGCTTTTAGTAAATTTAAAGTGGATGGAAACAGAATTCAATGGCAAACAAGATCCTTGGAGAGAGAGATCATTTGCTTAAATTTGACATAGTATGTAGTCATAGTATAACCTCACTTTTGAAATTTTGGCAATAAAACTAGTTTTATTTCATTAGCTTTATACATATAAAAATGCTTACTGCTTTTCAGTAAATGGCACATATTTGTAACTTCCAAGATACTTTTGTAAACACTACCTAAAATAATACACACAAACCCAAACAGATCAATAACCTGCAAGTATTATTACCTTTTATGTATTTACTAAACATAATTCTTTATACATCTACTATACATTTTCAATTTTTCCTTAGTTATTATTCCAACATATATAGAAACAATGCCAGGGCAAATATACTTCCAAATGTGGCAATGAATACGCCAGAATATATAGGACTTCAAAATGCGTGATCTAATTCTTAATTTAAGTCAAATTCAGTCATTTCCCCCTCTTTTATCTCTAAAGTTAATATATTATCATTAGAATAACTAGGTGAATCTCAAACACAAGTAAATAAATAGTGGAAATTCAGTCAAGTAATATTAAGGCTAATGTAATTAATTTTCATGTTGTCTTTTATTTTTAGAAAAACAGCAGCTGCCAACTTTTCAGCTGAGAACAAATTTCTATAGTTCTTATTTTATAAATTATTTCTTCTCAGGATTCTATATGAGCTTCAACCAGAAAGACCAACAATTTCTTTATTAAGAATCTGTGTTTAAAAAACATGTGTGTATGAAGGCTTTAATAAGGTTCTCTGAAAAAAACTAAAAATAAAAATTTAAAAAGTATCTGCCTTAGTTATAATTTTGCGTTTAAACAAGCAATTTCAAAACACAAAGTTTAAAGCCACTAAGCCATTAATTTTGATCAGCTTTTTTAACTGCTGTATTTGTAATATTACAAAATACAAGGCTAGTCTCAAAGAATTTTATATACTACATTAGAGTTCAACAAATGTTCTCTCCCACCCTCCATAAAAGAACAGTGTCATCAATTTAATTTTGTTAGGAGTCACAAAATTTTTATTTAGGAAAAATATTCCCTTCAATGTTTATTAGATAATGAATCTTATTTAAATGAATAGTTTACTTTTAGTTTTCTGCGCAGATCAATTAAAAAGTATGCCTCTTTCCTTTCATAAGCAAATTGTGTTTGTCTCATTCTTCATGGCAGATAAGAAATTAATACTTTACTTCTTTCTACCTTAAAAATGAATGAGATTTTCCTCGTTATGAAATAGTTGTTGCTGTATGGATTACTGTTGTATTAAAAACAAAAAGTTAGTAAAGGATATGGACACATGGGGAACAAATCATAAACTATAATACCAGTTAATAATGAAATATATTAAACATTGTTTAAATATTAAACAGCAAAATACTCATTCTATATTAAATAAATAATTAAGATTTGAATTTGTCATATGGGAATATAAGCCAATATCACCAATAATGGGGATGATCTAGTGCAAAGGGTAGCCAAAAAAAAAAAAAACCAAACAAACAAAAAAAACCAAACACACATACACACAGAAAAGAAGAAAACGAGGAGGAAACAACATTTAATACTGGTATTGTTTTCAATAACAAATTAAACCAGTGATTCTGAATCCCTCCTGAACATTAAAATTACCTGGAGAACGCTGAAAAAATACTGATGATCAGGTCTCATCCCATACAAATTAAATCAGCATCAGAATCAGGATTCAGGCATGGTGTATTTTTAAAACTTCCCAAATGATTCTGTATGTAGTCTGGGTTGAGACCTACTGACTGAAACCTACATGCTTCTTACTGTTACCTGACTCAGCAGAGTGTCCTATGAATAAATAAATAGAGCTTTCCTTTACAGGTGGGGTAATAAGGGTGTCTCCAGTTAATAGTAACTTGTGGGTAAATCAAGTTATTAATGTACACTTCATTTCCATTAAAATATCTACTTATGCCTCTTTACTGCCTGTAATTCTGTATTCTCAAACTCCAAGACGAAGTATAATCAAACTACTTTTTTGTAATAAATCAGTTATACTGAAAATACGTTATTCATTCATGCACGTATTTACTGAATGCCTACTATGTGCAAGGCACTGTGTTAGGTGTTGCTATAGGACTGAGTCATGGGAGAATGAATAGTGATTGGCTGAAAATTTTGTTTTCTATTTTTGATTTTCAGAATTAATGGCTATAAAATTAACTACATGGACTTAAATAAGGGACTGAACTGTCCAAAACAAACAAAAAGTACATAATAAGGGTCTGATTTTAAAATACATGGTAAAGCATATTTGTACTTTTCTTAATGTTCCGTACAGTATCTCCATAAGCTTTCAAACATACATAAGGCAAATGCAAAATAGAAAAATAAACCCTGTTTCAAAGTAGATGTTCCCAATTTTAACCATACTCTGTATCAAGTAAATTTCATATATAAGTACAAATACCAAAAATCTTTACGGAAAGGTAGTTCATGTCCACTTGTAGTAGTCTTAACAAGTAATCTTACATAAAAATATTACAGATTCTAGTCCTTGACAATTTCATCATGGAGAAAGTTTACACAGTACATAATTTATTTTGAAAACAGATTCATATGCTGAGAAAGTCTAATGTGAAAAAGTTTGAATTTTCTTTTATCTTCAAGGAGAGGGGATGCAGGGAAGAAAGGAAAAAATGGGAGCAGAATCTGTTTAAACCTTATAAATATACTAAAATATAGTAATTTAAAATGCTAACTGTCTTCTTTTGAAGAGCCTTGTGAATTCCATGTGAACAAATATCTTTTCTATTTACTATTGGTATGGACTTTTGTGGTGACTTAAAAAATAAATAATAATTGCTTCTCACTTTTATGATAGCATTAAATTTCAAAAAGAGGTTCAGGTAATGTCAGCTGAAAAAAGAGCTAAATGTTTACCAAAAATGTTACACTAAGAGAGAATCACTGGGGAAAAAATAGAGAAAACGATGAGGTAAGACTGAATGATTAACAAAAATTCTAATGGCAAAAACAGTTAAGAAGAGTTAAGGTTCCCAGTTGCTTTTAAGTAGTAAAAGGTGAAAATCAAGACTCAAGGAAAATGGTGATTCATTGTACCTTGGATGCAATACTCTATCTAAAGTAGAGAAATAGTAAAATATTTTACTAAGTTAAAATATAGGCTTTATATTTTATACCATATTGAATACACACATAAAAATACCAGTGATTTCATCTTGTTTCTGTTCAGACACTTAATTAAGCAATTGTGTTCTTTGGTGCCTGGGAGTTCATCAATATTTAGGGATATTGGAAGATAAGAACTCCAAGATCAACAAGACTAGAACTAGAAGACTCAAAATCCTATACCATATAAAATAAGAAATCAAAGGTGGACTTATGAGAAAAAATAAGGAACTTAAAGTTACACTGTAACAGGGCTGATACATATTCCTTCCCCCAAATCATACTCTGGCTTCCCAAATAGAAAGTACTATAGCCTATTATGTTTTTAATCTGTGTTTTGAGATTTTGAGTGGAAAGATATTATAGATAGAAATATATCATTCTAAGTTTTAAAATCACCAAAGTCAGTGAAAAGAATGTACATTCATTAAATGTATTCATTTATAAGAAGTCTTGAAAAGGCTGAACAGTTCAACCAAAATTGAAGAATTGTTCTTGATTTTTCATTATTCCTTTTTAAATAAAGAGTAAGTATAGATATAGTATACATAGAAGTTGACATTTTGATTCACTCAAAATAGTCACATTCTTTTGCTTGGTTTTGGAAGTTCCAGAGACTAAAATTTAATACCATCCATAACACAGTATTTTCAGTAAAAGGAATTATAGAGCAATGAAAAATCAGAAGCAAGTAAAGGCTCAGAGAGCCTTATATCCTCTAAATATACACACATTTATAACCTGCATTTATTTTCTAAGGAAACAAATTTTAAGTAATGCTCATTTAACCAATGGAGAAAAAATTTCTATCAAAATATACAATTTCCATTACAGACTAGAAGGCTAATATTAAAAAAATAATTGTAAGCCAAAAAGTTTGCTTATATGGATGACAAGCATCACCCCTTTGAAGAACAAAGAATCAAATAAGGTCTTATAAAAGATCCATCTATGACCTTCTTCATTTGTAAGTTCCTGATAAATTCATAAAGCTTGAGTCTTAGTCTTTAGATCAAGGTATATCCATGCTTCTTAATCCAGATTTCCGGAAATAGAGGAACCAAATAACTCAGAATCTTAAGTGGGATTTATGCTTTACCATGTACCTGAAAAACAATATTATAATAAGTTATAATAACTATAGGATTTTTAGAATATTACATGTAAAAATAAGCTGACATTTCTTAAAACTTAACAGTGGATGTTTTGTTTTATAAAAACAAATTGGAAATTTAATACTGTGACCTTTGGGAATTTAAGGATTTCTGAAATAAGTTGAAAAATACATGCCTTCTACTAAATTCTACGTAAGCTTCTAAGCTAGAATGATAAACACTTCTCTTAATCGGTCATAATTAGATTGGATTACCTCAATTATTTATGACTTTAAGGAAACCTATAACATCCAGTGAGAGACTTACACCAAGAAAGTTACAGATTTTAAGGAGCACCTTAAAGAGACCAATAGATTTAGTGTTATTAAATGCGATCATATGCTGTTCTGAAATTGCCAATTATAAAACTTACTAATGTAAATGGCTTTAAGAACTTTATTTGTACCAGCAATTAAAACAAATTTAAAAACTGAAATCTTTCATCAGCCATAACTCAAATAAATCCAGAGTTTTTCAGTGCTTGCAAAAAACACAGGGATCACTTAAACCAAGCTCCTTGGACAGACAAAAAATAATATTCAAAAGGGTCACACAGTTCATTAGAACCAGATCATAAAACCAAGACTAAAATCTAGGTCTTCTGGCTCAGTTTAGTGTTCCTTCTACCAGTATATAAACCCTTTGTTCCTAAAGTAAATATATCAAAGACATTTGTTAACTGATCAACATCAAATTAGACAATGTTCAAAGAAGGGAATTGGGAAATAAGGTTAACAACTTAAAGAAACTTAAAATTTAATTAAGGAGACAGAAAAATTACTATAATAAAGCAGACGAGCAAACTTTAGACTCAGAATTACCTGTCTAATGTTTCCCAAAACCGTAAGAAAACTGGTCTATCCAAATGACGTTTGTGATAGCTGAGTTCTAATACTGTTACGTCCCATTTCTGAACATTGGGATCTAGACGAACTTCATCATACTTGAGATGGAAGGCTTTAACTATATAGGGGGTGGGGGGATGGAAAGATAAGTAATTATTTTTTAGTCAAACTATAATCAAAATTATGAAAACATTTTATAGAAAAATTTTTAAAATTCCAATCCAGATATTAACCAGAAACCTAAAAAACAAAAAAATTCAATCTCTCTTCCACCAATCGAAGCTATATTACAAAGTGGATCTTTTAAATAGATGCAAAACACTATAGTATACTAAAAAATATTTAATAAACATTTAGTGAGGGTTTGTAAGTGCCAGCCACTGGGGACTGAAATGAGGAATAAGGAAAGATACAATGCATATAGTCTGGTAAAGGATAATAAGAAAAAGATTATTCAAACAGTACAGTACAATAAGGAAAGTGGGGTATCACAGAGAAAGAGTGTAAGCATACCTCGGAGATTATTGCCGGTTGAGTTCCAGACCACCACATTAAAGCCAATATCGCAATACAGTGAGTCATATAATTTTTTTGGTTTCACAATGCATATAAAAGTTATGTTTACATTATACTATAGTCTATTAAGTGTGCAATAACATTATGTCTAAAAAACAATGCACATACCTCAATGAAAAAATATTACTAAAATATGCTAACAATTATCTGAGCCTTCACGCAAGTAACAATCACATTGTTGGTAGAGGGTCATGCCTGGATGTTAAGGGGTGGTGAATGATTATAGGGATGGCTGCTGAGGGTGGCTGTGGCACACACTGGGGAAAAGAATCCCTATTCAAGAAACAGTTCTGGGAAAATTGGACAGCCACATGCAGAAGACGGAAACAGGATCCGTGTATCTCACCACTCACACAAATTAACTCACAATGGATAACAGACTTAAACCTAAGGCATGAAACCAATTCTAGGAGAAAATGTTAGAAAAACTCTTATAGACATCGGCCTAGGCAAAGAATTTATGAAGAAGACTCCAAAGGCAATCACAGAAACAACAAAAATTAATAAACGGGAACTGACCGCATTAAAAAGCTTCTGCACAGCCAAGGAAACTATCATCAGAGCACATAGACAACCTACAGGATGGGAAATATTTGCTTGCTATACACTGATAAAGGGCTGATAACTAGAATCTACATACAACTCAGGAAAATCAGCACGAAAAAATCAAACAACCCCATTTAAAAAGTGAGAAAAGGACATGAACAGAAACTTTTCAGAAGAAGATAGACTAATGGCCAAGAAACATACACAAAAATGCTCAACATCTCTAATCATCAGGGAAATGCAAATCAAAACCACAAGGAGATATTACTTAACTCCAGTGAGAATGATTTTATCAAAAAGTCCCGAAACAATAAATGGCATGAATGCAGAGAGACAGGAACACTCATACACTGCTGGTGGGACTGCAAACTAGTGCAGCCTCTACAGAAAGTAGAATGGTGATACCTCAAAGAACTAAAAGTAGAAATACCATTTGATCCAGCAATCCTATACGGGGTATATTTATCCAAAGGAGAAAAAGACATTCTATAAAAAAGACACCTGCACTAGAACGTTTATAGCAGCACAATTCACAATTGCAAAGGTGTGGAAACAACCCAAGTGCCCATCAATACATGAGTGTATTAAAAAAATGTGGTATATGTATACCATGGAGTACTACTCAGCCATTAAAAAAAATGCTGTACCACCTGTTGTATTATCCTGGATGGAGCTGGAGCCCATTCTTCTAAGTGAAGTATCACAAGAATGGAAAAACAAACACCACATGTACTCACTATTAAATTGGTACTAATTGATCAAAACATGTGGGCACATATGGAAGCAACACTCATCAGGTGTCCGGCAGGTGGGAGGGGGGAGGACGGGAGGAGGGGATGGGTAAATTCACACCTAACGGATACGGTGTGCACTGTCTAGGGGATGGGCACGCCTGTACCTCTGACTCGGGCAGTGCAAAGGCAATTTATGTAACCAAAGCCTTTGTACCCCTGTAATATTCTGAAATTAAAAAAAAAAAAAGCAAGCCATGAAGTGTGCCATAGTGACACTTCCTTATATGAAAGACATCTCAGTAGCATGTGATGCTGTTTGACACCATTTTAGCCACACAGCTGAACTTCTTTCAAAACTGGAGTCAATTCTCTCAAACCCTGCTGCCAACTATGTAAACGTAATATCCTAAATTCTTTCTTGTCATTTCAACAAAGTTCACAGCATCTTCACCAGGAGTAGGTGCCATCTCAAGAAACCACATTCTTTGCTCATCCATAAGAAGCAACTCCTCATCCACTTAAGTTTTCTCATGAAACTGCATCAATTCGGTTCCATCTCCAGGCTCCATTTCTACTTCTAGTTTTCTTGCTGTTTACACCACATTTAGTTACTCCCTCCATTGACGTTTTGAACTCCTCGAAGCCATGCATAAGGGTTGGAATCAACTTCTTCTAAATTTCTGTTAATGTTGATATTCTGATCTCCTGTGATGAATCACGAACGGTCACAGTGGTGTCTAGAATGGTAAATCCTTTACAAAAGGTTTTCAATTTACTTTACCGAGATGCATCGGAGGATTCACTATCTACGGCAGCTGTAGCCTTATGAAATATATTTCTTAAATAACAAGACTTGAGAATTAAAATTACTCCTTGACCCATAGGTTGCAGAACAGATGTTGTATCAGAAGGAATGAAAACAACATTAATCTCTGTGTGCATCTCTATCAGCACTCTTGTGTGACTAGGTGCATTGTCAATCAGCAGTAATATTTTGAAAGGAATCATTTACTCTCAGCCTCTGAGCAGGAGACCTCAACAGTGGGCTTAAAATATTCAGTAAACCATTTTGTAAAAAGATATTCTGTCATTCAGGCTTTGATGTTCCATTTCCAGAGCACAGACAGAACAGATTTAGCATAATTCCTCCCCTCCCCACCCCCCACAGGATCTTGCTCTGTCTCCCAGGCTAGATTGCAGCAGCCCAATCATAGCTCACTGCAGCCTTGAAATCCTGGGCTCAAGCGATCCTCCTGAGTCAGCCACCCAAGTAGATCCTCCTGAGTCAGCCACCCAAGTAGCTGGGATTACAGACACATGCCACCATGCCTGGCTAATTTTTCCTATTTTTTGTAGAGACAGGGGTCTCACTATGTTGCCCAGGCAGTCTCAAACTCCTGGCTTCAAGGAGTCCTCCCAGCTCAGCTTCCCAAAGTGCTGGGATTACAGGCATGAAGCACCTGCCTGGACAGATTTAGCATGATTCTAAGGACCCTAGGATTTTCAGAATGGTAACTGGCTTCAACTTAAAGTCACCAGCTACATTAACTCCTAACAAAAGAGTCGGCTTGTCCTTTGAAGCTTTGAAGCCAGGCATTGACTTCTCTTTTTTGGCAATGAAAGGCCTAGATGAAATGTTCTTCTAATGGAAGCCTGTATTATCTACACTGAAAATCTGCTGTTTAGTGTAGCAAACTTTACAAACGATCTTAGCTAGATATTCTGCATAACTAGCTGCAGCTTCTACATCAGCACTTGCTGCTTCACCTTACACTTTTATGTTACGGAAATGGCTTCTTTCCTTAAGCTTCATAAACCAACCTCTGCTTGCTTCCAACTTTTCTTTTGCAGTTTCCTCACTGCTCTCAGCCTCCACAGGATTTAGAGAGTTAGGGCCTTGCTCTGGACCAGGCATTGCTTAAGGCAACGTTGTAGCTGGTCCCTCTATCCAGACCACTCAAACTTTCTCGCTATCAGCAATAAAGCTAATGTGTTCAGTGGAGTAGCACTTCTATCTCTTTCAAGAACTTTTCTTTTGCATTCACAACTTGGTTAAGTGTTTGGCTCAAGAGACCTAGCTTTTGGCCTATCTTGGCTTTTGACCAGTCTTCCTCACTAAGCTTAATCATTTCTAGCTTTTGATTTAAAGTAAGAGTCGTATGACTCTTCTTTTCATGTGAACACTTAGAGGCCACCGCAGGGTTAGTAATTAGTCTAATTTCAACATTGTTGTGTCTCAGGGAATAAGGACACTCAAGGAGAGCGAGAGACTGGCAGGTTGCTGGAGCAGTCATACACACCCAACATTTATCGACTAAGTTCGCAGTCTTCTACGGGCATGGTCCATAGTGCCTCAAAACAACTACAATAGCAACATCAAAGATCACTAATTACAGATCACCATAACAGATATAATAATGAAAAAGCTTGAAATATTGTGAGAATTACCAAAATGGGACAGAGACACCAAGTGGGCACATAATGTTGGCAAAATGGTGCTGATACACTTGCTCGACGCAGGGTTGCCACAAACCTTCAATTCATAAAAAACACATTATCTGCAAAGCACAATAAAGCAAGGCACAATAAAATGAGGTAGGCCATTACCCTACACAGACACATTCAGTCAGAAAAGGACTGCATAAGCAGTGATGTTAATCTAAGACCTAAAGGTCAAATAAGAATTAAGCAAGCACGGAACAAAAGTAACCCAGTGAGCTAGACAACCACGCTCAAAGAGAAAATGAATTAGCCTAAAAACTGAAGAAATTTCACAGAATTGCATCATGCAAAGAAATGTAGGGAAGGGATAAATAAGACCACAGAGGTTCAAAATGTTGGGCTTGCAGGCTACATCGAAGAGTTTTGACTTTTATCTAAGTGACCCAGAAAAGTTACTGTTTAGCAGAAACTAATGATACAATTTAATAATCTAGAGGATAAAGAGACTTCTTTGATAGGGTAGAAAATATAAATGGTAACAGAATATTCAAGAGATAACTGGGGAATGAGAACTAACAGAACTTGGTTAAGAAATTGCAAGATATTTCATTTTTTTTTTCAGTACGTATTGTATATGAGAGTCTCTTCTTGATTTCTTTTTCAGCTAGTTTGTTGTTTGTGTATAAAAGCTCTACTGACTTTTGTATGTTAATTCTGTATCCTGCAACTTTACTGAATTTGTTTATCACTTCTAATAGCTTTTTGATAGAGTCTGGAGGACATTATGTTACATGAAGTAAGCCAGAACAGAAAGTTAAACGTTGCATGTTCTCACGCATATATGGAAGCTAAAAAAAACTTATCTTATAGAAGTAAAAAGTAGAGCAGAGGATTACAAGAGGCTGGGAAGGGTAGGGGGAATGGAGGGATATGAAGAGAGACTTGTTTAAAGGATACAGAATCACAGCTACACAGAAGGAATAAGTTCTAGGGTTCTATACCACTGTAGGGTGACTATATAATTAACAACAACGTTAAGTTTTAAATAGCTAGAGGGAGAATATTAAGTGTTCCCAACAAAAAGAAATGATAAATGTCTGAGATGATTGATATGCTAATTACCCTGATCTGATCATTATACATTATATGTATCAAAACACCATTGTGTATGCTATAAATATGTACAATTGTTATGTGTCAATTTTTAAATAGAAAATTTTAAAAAATAGGAAAAAATTACAAACAAAGACATACCTAACATTTAGTGAGTGCCTGCTATGTATCTCAGTGCACTATTCTAGGCACTGAGAATACAACAGTGACCAACACAAAGTCTCTGCCCTCGGGGAGTTTATATTCTAAGACTCAACAATTAAACAGATAAATTTACTATATTCAGACAGTACAGATGTTACTGAAGGAAAATAAAACAGGATAAGGAAATATATAAAAAGTGTGTGGAAGTTTTTTTTCAATAGAGTGTTCAGGGAAGGCCTCTTGAGGCCTATCACCTAGAAGTAGATAATCGAAAAAGTCTTGACAAGGCCAGGCGCGGTGGCTCACGCCTGTAATCCTAGCTCTCTGGGAGGCCGAGGCGGGCGGATTGTTTGAGCTCAGGAGTTCCAGACCAGCCTGAGCAAGAGCGAGACCCCGTCTCTAATAAAAATAGAAAGAAATTAATCGGACAACTAAAAATATATAGAAAAAATTAGCTGGGCATGGTGGCGCATGCCTGTAGTCCCAGCTACTTGGGAGGCCGAGGCAGTAGGATTGCTTGAGCCCAGGAGTTTGAGGTCGCTGTGAGCTAGGCTGATGCCACGGCACTAGAGCCAGGGAAACACAGTGAGACTCCGTCTCAAAAAAAAAAAAAAAAAAAAAAAAAGTCTTGACAAGATTTGGGAAAAGGATTTCAGGCAGAAGAAAAGCTGACACAAAGGTCTGAAGATGGGGGCAAGCTTGCAATGTCCTACAAACAAGTATAACTTTTAGAGACAGGGTCTCACTATGTTAACCAGGCTGGCCTCAAACTCCTGTGCTCAAGAGGAAGCGATCCTCCCACCTCAGCCTCCCGAGTAGCTGGGATCATAAACGCACATTACCACAGCCAGCTTAAGTATAACTTTTTTTTGTAGGCAATGGCCTATATGTAGAACCATCTCAGCTATAGTGTAAGAAATCTGAATTTTATTCCAAAAGTAATAGTAACCCACTGGAAAGTTTAGAGAAAGAAGGTAAAATGATGTGATTTTCATTTTTAAAATATAGCTGAGTGTTGGGGAGATGATAGACTCTAGGGCAAAACTTCTCAACTGATGTGTACTAAAAACAGTTAATAGGTGGGCCATAAAATAATGTTTACAATCTTTCTCTTGGTAATAATCCAATTCAATCATCCCACCAGTTTATCATTACATTTCCCAACAGTTTATCATCAATGAAGCTTTTGTTTTACATGTATACATGTAAAATGTTTACATTTTTCCCAAATTTTTACTTTTTTACCAGCATACGGCTGTTGCAATCACTATTATCACCTGATATTAGGGGTTTCTAAAGAGAAAACATTCAACCGTGCATTTTTTCTGATAGCTGCTTTATGGATTGCCTGTTACATATTAGCTTTTGATGTTAACAATGAAAAATTCTTGACAAAAATTTAAAATGAATAATTTGTGCACAGAAAAAACACATAAACATTATTTCTATATTATTTACTTTTAGAAATAAGTGTCTCATGGACACAAATTATTCATTTTGAATTTAAACAAATTCATTAAAGGGGCTACATGTTATAAGGTTCAAAAACCCATTTTCAAAATACTTATTTTATACGTGTAAAATAAATAATTCTGTCAATTATTAAGTTAAAATGTAAATAAACGTTTCAATACTTTCTCTTAGTACAAGTTTTTCTTTCTAATTTGTTTGATGATTTGCTTTAATTCATTCTTAAGAATTCATATAAGATACCTTTTAAACAATGACTTAACTGCTACCACCACTGGGGCCTGAAGACTGGCTCAGCTGGCATCCAAGTTCCCAGCAAAACTTTACCAGTCTCAACTAATAACCATACCTAAGCCACCAAGGAAATCACAGATACCACTGACCCATGTACTTCTGAAGAAATCATATAAAGGTTACACTACTGCTGCACCCAAAATCAAATCCAAAGTGTCCTACTCAACCAACAACACATATACATCTTCAGGGAAAAAATTCTTCCCTATGAAACCAATTTCAAAAAACCGGAAGTGAATGCTACACCAGATGTGCAGATACCAACAGAAGGAAAGAGGAAACTTGAAAACGCAAGGAACTGTGACACCACCAAAGGACCACAACAATTGCCCAGCAGCAGATTGGAATCAAAAAGAACTCTTCGAAATGCCAGACAAAGAATTCAAACTACTGATATTTTAAAAGTTTATATGAGATGCAAGAGAAATCTGGAAACCAATACAAAGAAATCAGAAGATCAATTCAAGATATGAATAAAAAATGTATCAAGGATAGATATCTTAAAAAAAAAAACAAAAACAGAAATTCTGGAACTGAAAAACTCATTAAAGGAAATGCAAAATATTTTTGAAAGCTTCAATAATAGACTAGACCAGACAAAAGAATGAACCTCAGAACTTCAAGACAGGTCATTTCAAATAATCCAATCAGACAAAAATAAGGAAAAAATAACAAAAAAGGATGAAAAAAGCCTTTGAGACATCTGAAACTACAGAAAGCAACCAAATTTAAGAATTCCATCAGTATTTCCGAGGGGGAAGAGAGCTCAAAAAGGGTATTTAGAATTAAGGGAGAAGAGAAATGGGAACATAAACATATACAGTTGACCCTTGAACAACACAGGTTTGAACTGCACAGGCCCACTTACACACTGATTGTCTTCCACCTCTGCCACCCCTGAGATAGCAAGACCAACCCCTCCTCTTCCTTTTCCTCCTCCTCTTCAGCTTACTCAATGTGAAGACAATGAGGCTGAAGACCCTTTATGATGATCCATTTCCACTTAAGGAATAGTAAATATATTTTCTCTTCCCCGTGATTTTAGTAAAATTTTCTTTTCTCTAGCTTACTTTATCGTAAGAATACAGTATATAATACATATAATATACAAAATATGTGCTAATCAACTGTTAATCAGCAAGGCTTCTGCTCAACAATCAGCTATTAGTAGGTAAGTTTGGGGGAAGTCCAAATGTATACACAGATTTCGAATGCACAGGGAGTCAGTGCCTCTAACCCCAACATTGTTCAAGATTCAAGCATAGTAGATAGCCAGAGGAAAAGTAGCAAGGGAATCTGAGATAAAGTATAGCAAATACTTGGAAAATATCTTTTAAAAAGGAGGACATGAGTCAACAGAGTAAAATTCTAGTAGGAGGTGGTATTCAATACTTAGGTCACTGGTGACTTTGGTGGGAATAGTTTTAGTGGAGAGAAAGGGCCAGACTACAGTGGATTTGACTAGAAATTGAATAGAAAGTGAGTTAGTGGAGACAATTTTTTCAAAAGCATAGTTGTAAAAGGAAAAAGAGAAGAAACTAGACGGAAAGGGTGAGGTCAAGGGTAAGGGTTTTGTTTTGTTGTTTGTTTTAAGATGGAAGGGGAAAGAGTATTCTTAAATGCCAAATGAAAAGAGCTAGAACTGAAGGAAGGTTCAAGAGAAACATTCATTCATAAAAGAAAATCAATGATTACTGTTAAAAAAATTCTCTAAATTTTGGAAGACTAACAATTTGAACAAAAACAAAACACTGTTACATTCTTAAAGAAATTCAGAAAGCATCTACATCTTGAAGACATCCTAATTTTTTTGTTATAATACTATTCAACAAGGCAAGCAAATAGGTAAAACGGAATTTGCATTCAGTGACATTTTACTTTCATTAAAATTCCCATTCTATTTAACATTCTATTTACCAACTCTGTGTATTGCTCAAGTTTCAGAAATAACATTACAAGCTATTACAATGTCAGTAATATCCCAATTCATTTTTTAAAATGAATGAAGGTACTAGAATAACAAATGATTAGAACTTTCAAGCTTGGGCAATTTCTATGGAGGAACGATGTTACCACTAACAAAAACTGGGGTTGCTAAAAATGCTGGATATTTCACAGTTGACATTCATAGTAACTAAAGTTGTAATTTCTAATAAACATTTATTAGAAGTCATGGGAATGACTTTTTGAAATTAAATTTGCCAATGCTAATTTAATTGAATACTCGAATTTAATTGTTGGAATACTCCCTTCTGCAAATAAACAGGCTAAATTAATCTATTTTTGTTATATCAATTTATGCCAATATGTTTAATAAATATATAAGCTGCATGAAATAATTTACTCAGCAGATATTTTGTGAAAATCTCCCTGTGCCAGGTACTCTTCAGTGCTGAGGACACAAAGGTGCATAAGGCAGAAAAGGTCTCTTCCATTGTGGAACTTACATTCTGGCTAGGGAACACTTACAATAAAGATATCAAAATTAGAAAATGTCAAGGAACAATAAGTGCTATCAAGAAAATAAAACGGCTTAGAGAGCAAATGCAAGCAGGTGATGGCTACTCTTTAGAGAAGGATTCTCTAAAGAGAGAACACTTGGGTTGAGATTTGAATGAAGAAAAAAAGCCAATCGTGCTACAATCATTCCAGATGATAGAAACAGCTAGTAAATGTCATTATGGAACTTTAAGTTATGGCTAAACATTTCTGTTCAGCAAAAGTCAACCCATTTCAAACTGGTATCAACTTTAATAACAATGTATGGACATGCAACAATATTGATTTTGAAGTGACCTAAAAAATAATTATTAATGTTGCAGGATAGGCAATATTCACTTTAAGATATAACCATAAAGTATTAATGGACGAAAAGGCTTTTTATTAAATATTTCACAGATGCTGAAAAGTTCACACTATATGTTACTTAATAGCAATTCATCGATATACACGTCATAGATGCAGAGCCATATGGCTCTTTCTCTTAAGTAAAGCGATAACATTTCTATACTGGATAAGCAATAAATACAAAGAGAATCTTACTTTTAGCAAATATGTCAACTGGTGATCCATCAGGCAAAAGCCATGGCCAACCTTTGAACTGCCATGCAGGACCCTGCACAAAAACTGCTACAACCCGGTCCCTACAAGTAGAAAAAGGGATGGTGAGGGAGAGAGGGAGAATATTCCAAACTTTAGTTTTAAGTTCCTATAAATCCACAAGGAAAGAGTTTCATAATTATCCACGTGATATAATCTCCTACTGATCCTTTTGTGAGACAAAAATAATAAGAACATGACTGACTTTTCAAGGTGATGTTGCCATTACAGCACATTAATGACTGCTACACTCCCCACGCACCTACACCTACGTCACCTAGTATGTTCAAACATAATTATATAGACAATACTTCTGTGTAATCTTTTTAGCCTTTTCTCTTCCTTTCTATTAGAGTAGGGGCCCGCTTTGCCAATGCAATAGGAGCAGTATTTGATCTATTAATCAAAACAGTTTGGTTTTTTAAAAAAATCATTTAAAATTCAAAAAACATCTTAAATATTTTACTTAATTAAAAACATGACATTACAGTAACTCAACAACCACTTTATGAAGCCCCAAGGCCTTATGTTAGAGTTCTTCTGACTACCTGGGAAGTAAACTGAGGACAGAAACCCACCATCTAGACTGTAGTAATTTTCCAACTGTTTCACTCACTCTAAATTCTTTAAGATTTTTTTTTTTTTTTATTTCAGCATAAGATTTTTTTTTAAAGCACTTGTTTTTCTAGCCACTCAACTTTAAGTTTTCCTGGAAAGAACAAATCTCTCTGTAGGCCCTCATATTTCATTATTTTACATAGTTTTTAATTAAATTGAGAAGCGATAGTACTTTAAGTTATAGTACTTTAAGTTATAACTTGAAGTTATAGTACTTTATAGTTTAAGCCTATAAAGAGGTGGGAACAAAACAATAACGTGAACAATGATTATTAATATTAGTAATATGTTCTATGAGCATTTACTATGTGCTAGTGCTATTTTTAAGCACTTTACACATTACTTACAATGTTAACACATTTAATCTTCAAAACAATTCAGTGAGGTAAATACTATTACTATCCTCATTTTACAGATGAGAAAATAGAAGTGAAAGGGCATACTAGACAACAAAACAGGAAGGGAGGAAGGAATAAGAGGAGGAAAAAGGAGGAAAGGAGGAAGGAAGGGAGGGAGGGAAGAAAAGAGAAGAATAAATTATTAATCTTGGCACTGTGTATGCTACTATTTCTACTTGAGGATGGATAAATCATGAGAATAGCCATCTTAAGTATTACTATGAAGATAGTTTTGACCTTGCAACTCTGTGGAAGGATCTTGGGAAGGCCCAGGTCAGCAGACCACACTTTGACCACATCTGCGTTAGATGAACACTCTATACATCCAACAAAACATTAAACCAGGCTTACCTTCTATTCAAGTGAAAGACCTACAGCAGCTATCAAAACTTCTGTGAAAAATGGCAAGCTTAAAATTCTTAACCTGCTCAAAATCTCTGAGGCTAAAATTAAATCTTAAGTAAAAAATTTCCCCCTTTCATGGGATACATGCCCCAAAATTGTCAAAATCACCTTTGGTAACAGAGCATACTATTAAATAATCCCTCAGTTTTATGATGTAACTTGTGTCACACAACAGTTAAAAGCCCAAGGTGCCTGCCAAACTAAAGGGAATTTGCTAGACAGAAGTCACCCAGATCCTATTAGGTCCCATAGGATAACAGGGGAGGAGAACATAAATACTACTCCCCATGAATTCTTTAAAGGACCATTAAAGGAAAAGAAAAGGAGGAGGTAGGGGAAATGTTATTCCTAGGCTATGACATCAAGGGTTGGAGACCCCAGCTAATATAGACAAGAGGTATTTTAAACCATGGTGATGGCACTTATACACACTGTCTGTATTATCATTTTCTACAAATAACGGCAAACATATAATATTAATACAAATGGTGTAACTTTCCTACTTGGTTTTAAGCTTGATATCTGAAATTCTCATCTTGCTCACTTTATATATTACTCAAAGTATGTGCTGGGAACCAGGAGAAAATTGTAATAAAAGAATCCTTTATTTTTTAGTAAATTTTTAACATACTATCAATGACTTGACTTCCTAATGTCTGATAACTAACCAATACACAAAGGTAAGTTTCATCTAATGTGTCATGTGTTGCTTTCTCTGTATCACAGATACATACTTTCACACTGTGAATTTTTATTCCACCTTAGATTAATGAATAATTTAAAAAGTTATATATCTGAATTTATAGGCACTTTAAAGAGCTTAATATTTTGTTAAAGAATATTTTAATGCAATAAAAGAGCTAAACCATGACAAAAGAGCTTATCAAGTTATTTTTCTTAAATTATTCCCTTACAATGAAAGTAACTATCTATGCCCTCACTTATCATTTCTTATCAGAAAATTTGAATTCTCCAAACCAAAAATCTAAAATACAGGACCTTAAAACGTTAGTCTAATTTGTTGCGTTCTAAAACCTGATACAAAACAAATGAACAAGCAGAAAGGATTTTTTTTGCATGTATGTTTTCCAGAAGTTAGAGTGTTTCTTCTCATAAGATAAAGTTTACCTACTCGAAATAAAAGGTTATTTAGGTGTTACTAGAACGTTAACATTATTGATGACCAAATTAGATCTATATACATTAACCCAGTTTTCAAGGATAGTTTCTATTTACAATCCATGATAAAAATTAATGAATATTTTAAAAATACAGAGTATCTTACCAGTCTTGAGGCATAAGTTTAAGGGGCTGGTCCACTACTCTATAAGGTACTGTGACACTAATTGCTGTGCCCCCTGGTTGCATCTGGTCTTTTCTTCTCTGTATTAGAGTTTCATTTTCTCGTTGACAACCTTGTTTCTTTTTTTCATCTGATGGGACAAATCTTTGAAAAACAGATGAGAAAAAGTCAAATGTATTCAATGTGATGAAAATGGTAAAATAAATTATATTTTGAAATAATTTTTAAACCTTGTTTTAAACTAAAGACATTTATTTTTAAAGAAACCTACTCTGCATATACACACCACAGTGCTCAAAGAGTATGGGTCTCTCCCGCTGCATGCCAAACAGAACTCAAGCTCGCTTAGACTCTAAATTGGAGTGTCTGTATGTGTGTGTGCACATGCGTGTAAACATACAATTTATATTCCTTCAACTAACACTTCGCATTCTCCACACTGATCCTTAATTTCTCCAATGCTATTACAAGGAAACTGTATGACAAAGGGAAACTTTATTAAAAATCAAAAGGTCACTTGAAATGAAAATATCGTTATGGCTACTAGGCTTCTTCACTGGGTGACTTAGCCAATTCAGGAGCTTCACCAAACACACTTTTTCACATTTCATGCTTCAGGAAAATTACAAAAATGCCATCAAACTTCAAAGTTGCTTTGAAAATTTTAAAGTAGGAAAATTAAATCAGTGTATGCCAATAGTCTGTTTTAGTAAATACCACTAGTATTATCAACTGGCAGTATTTTTCAACTCTACTTATATGATTCAAATTCTTAAAACAGATAGTCTCAAAAATAATTTAGCAATCTGGAGAGCTATTGCCAGCTCTATAATTCGCCAGTGTTCACAAAGCACTTTAAAACAGTCTCATTTTCTAAATATACATAATCCTAATAGTCTATTAGCATATTTTATTAGCTATGGGCTAGTCCCTCCAAGTAAATGGGGCAATACAATCACTGCATCGACAGTATCGTTATGCTTCTCAAGTTTAGGAGAAATGAAAGGGTTAAGGCAAAGATGATGCAGGAGAGCCTGCGCATGGCAGAGTTCCCTGAAAAATTTCAATACCACATATTAGATTCATCAGATAGTGATACTAATTTTATAGTTTTTAAAGTTTTTAGTACATGGTGATCATGTTAATAC
>NW_012156062.1:3202506-3203918 GCF_000956105.1 Propithecus coquereli
CAAATCTCTCTGTAGGCCCTCATATTTCATTATTTTACATAGTTTTTAATTAAATTGAGAAGCGATAGTACTTTAAGTTATAGTACTTTAAGTTATAACTTGAAGTTATAGTACTTTATAGTTTAAGCCTATAAAGAGGTGGGAACAAAACAATAACGTGAACAATGATTATTAATATTAGTAATATGTTCTATGAGCATTTACTATGTGCTAGTGCTATTTTTAAGCACTTTACACATTACTTACAATGTTAACACATTTAATCTTCAAAACAATTCAGTGAGGTAAATACTATTACTATCCTCATTTTACAGATGAGAAAATAGAAGTGAAAGGGCATACTAGACAACAAAACAGGAAGGGAGGAAGGAATAAGAGGAGGAAAAAGGAGGAAAGGAGGAAGGAAGGGAGGGAGGGAAGAAAAGAGAAGAATAAATTATTAATCTTGGCACTGTGTATGCTACTATTTCTACTTGAGGATGGATAAATCATGAGAATAGCCATCTTAAGTATTACTATGAAGATAGTTTTGACCTTGCAACTCTGTGGAAGGATCTTGGGAAGGCCCAGGTCAGCAGACCACACTTTGACCACATCTGCGTTAGATGAACACTCTATACATCCAACAAAACATTAAACCAGGCTTACCTTCTATTCAAGTGAAAGACCTACAGCAGCTATCAAAACTTCTGTGAAAAATGGCAAGCTTAAAATTCTTAACCTGCTCAAAATCTCTGAGGCTAAAATTAAATCTTAAGTAAAAAATTTCCCCCTTTCATGGGATACATGCCCCAAAATTGTCAAAATCACCTTTGGTAACAGAGCATACTATTAAATAATCCCTCAGTTTTATGATGTAACTTGTGTCACACAACAGTTAAAAGCCCAAGGTGCCTGCCAAACTAAAGGGAATTTGCTAGACAGAAGTCACCCAGATCCTATTAGGTCCCATAGGATAACAGGGGAGGAGAACATAAATACTACTCCCCATGAATTCTTTAAAGGACCATTAAAGGAAAAGAAAAGGAGGAGGTAGGGGAAATGTTATTCCTAGGCTATGACATCAAGGGTTGGAGACCCCAGCTAATATAGACAAGAGGTATTTTAAACCATGGTGATGGCACTTATACACACTGTCTGTATTATCATTTTCTACAAATAACGGCAAACATATAATATTAATACAAATGGTGTAACTTTCCTACTTGGTTTTAAGCTTGATATCTGAAATTCTCATCTTGCTCACTTTATATATTACTCAAAGTATGTGCTGGGAACCAGGAGAAAATTGTAATAAAAGAATCCTTTATTTTTTAGTAAATTTTTAACATACTATCAATGACTTGACTTCCTAATGTCTGATAACTAACCAATACACAAAGGTAAGTTTCATCTAATGTGTCATGTGTTGC
>NW_012156062.1:3206343-3220573 GCF_000956105.1 Propithecus coquereli
TTTTACACGATTTAGTATTTTAATTTCTGATAATATCTAAGTATTTCCTTAGAATAGTAGCCTTGTCTGTTAGCCAAAAAAATTTCAAAATGCTTTTCAGCTTTGATCTCATTAGATATCAAAATGACTGATCTTATGACCTCTTCTCCTAAATTTAAGTCCACTAAAAAGATTAGTATTACACACCTAGTCAATATAAATTTTCTCTGTTCACCCTATAGTCACTCATCAAATCTGAAACACCAATGACTGTGAGATACACCATTATATTGTACCACTATGAAAGAAAAAAAAACAATACTGCCAATTAAACTATGACAATGCCTTAATGATATTCTACATTAATCACAGCCACCCTCCCTCTAGAGAACTGGCTATTTCTCCTGACTTGGAACGTACTGCTTGATGTGTGTGATAGACAATCATTTTGCATGTATCATAGGAACAAAAAAAAAAAAAACAATACAGCTTAGCTACTGGTATCTTTCCTTCTTAGGTTCCCTAAAGCACTTGGTTATTTATTACTTGTTTTACAAGAAAATAGGGGATTGAGGTCATTTCTGCAACAAGGAGGAATTTAAGTGTATTTTGCATATACTACATTCTTACTGGCATAAAATTTACATACAGTGAAATGTGTAAAGAAATGAGTATTGATAAATGTATACCCAGTGTAAGCACCATTCCAATCAAGATAAAGAACATCTCCATCAACCCAGAAAGTTTCCTTACACATTTTTCAGTCCGTCATCATCCCCCTTCTTCCAGTAGATAACCACTGTTCTGCTTCCTATCACCACAGATTAGTTTTGCCTGTTTTGGGAATTCCTATACAAAGAATCATAAAGGATGTATTCTTTTGCACCTGACATTTTTCATTCAATTTAATGTTTCTAAAACCATACATGCCGTGGGGCATATCAGTAGTTCATTCTTTTTTATTGCTGAGTAGAATTCTACTGTAAGAATACACCATTCTCCTGCTGGTGGGCATTTAAGTGGTTTCAATCCATTTGGGATGCGATAACAAAAATACCACACGCTGGGTGGCTTATAAACAACAGAAATTTTTTTCTCACAGTTCTGAAGGTTGGGAAGTGCAAGATCAAGATGCTGACACTTTGGTGTCTAGTGAAGGCCCACTTCCAGTTTCACAGCCCACTGTCTTCTCACTGTGTCCTCACACGGCAGAAGGGGCAAGGGAACTCTCCAGGGTCTCTCTCATAATCCCATTCACTGATTCCATTCTTGAGGGCAGAGCCCTTGTGACCTGATCATCTCCCAAAGGTCCTATCCTAACACTGATGATTAGGTTTTAATATAAACTGGGGGGTGGGGGAGAAACAAACACTCTGTCTATAGCAGGGAAGTTCCAAAATTTGGGATATTACAAATAAAGCTAATGTAAACATTTCTGTATAAGAGCTTTTGTGAACATACGCTTTCATTTTTCTTATATAAATATCTTTGAGTGGAACTGTTGGAACACAGGGTGTGTGTAACTTTATAAGAAACTGCAAGAAAGTTTTCCAAAGCAGCTGTACCATTTTATACTCTAACTAAAAATGTATGAGAGTCCCAGTCTTTTGAACGTGTGTTTCTAATGAGTTACGAGGTAGTATCTCATCATGATTTGAATTTTTTATTTCCTCAAAGACTAATGATACTGAGCATCTTTTCATGTCCTATTGGCCATTTGTATACCTTCTTTTGTGAAGTCTTTTGCTTATTTTTAATTGGATTGTCTTTTTAATATTAATATATAGGAGTTCTTTACAAATTCTCTATATAAATCTTCTGTTAGAAATATGCAATGAAAATACTTTCTCCCAATATGTAGTTGGCCTTTCCATTTTCTTAGTGGTGTCTTTCAATGAGCAGAAGCTTTAAATTTTACTGAAGTCTAATTTATCTTTCTTTTTTCTTTTATAGTTCATCCTTGAAAAAAACTTTGTATATCCCAAGGTCACAAAGACATTCTCCTATGTTTTCTTTCAGAAACTTTACAGTTTTAGCTTTTAAGTTTGGCTATATGATCTATCCTAAATGCTGTGTATGGTGTTAGGTAATGGTTGAGAATCATCCCCCACACTCATTGGTTTATATCCAGTTGTTCCAGTACCATTTGTTGGTATCATTTTTCGTCTCCCAACTGAACTACCGTGACATCTTTGTGAAAAATACTATAGGTCCATCTCTGCATTCTCCATTATTTCTATTCATCTACTTGTCTATCTTTACATCATTATCACGATGTGTTGATTATTGCAACTTGATAGTATGTCTTGAAATCAGGTAGTTTAAGTCCCCCATAATAACGGTTTGTTTCAATACTAAATCAGTGTTATCTCTCTGAAGACATTTTAAACTACATCTAAACTCATATATAGTACCATCTATGCACACATCTCAGAAGAACTGATGAAACCATGAACTGCCATCACCATTTTAGGCATGTGCAGATAATAAAAACTATGTCAGGACTGCCACCTAGCCATAAGCAACTCTAAGATACATCAATTACGAGACATATTCCAATTTCAAAGATATTAAATCATTAAAAATAACAGTGTATCTTAGAATCAATAAAGTATACAATGCTCTAGCTAACTAAAGAGTGCGACTAAAGTGCTATATATTACAGCACTATCAATTCAGCTCCTTTAGGTCAATTGTCAATGTCTCCTGTTCCATTACAACTCTACTTCCAGCTCAGAAGCATCAGCTAATAGCAATGGCCACATGGAACAGACTTAGGATGCTAAAGAGTATGAAAATTAATCTTATCAAGTACTGCCCAGACTTGGGTCTTAAGATAACACACAGTAGTACTTTATGCCCATGCATCCTCTTGCATAAGAAGTTTGAACAAATCAGTTCTGGTCTATCAATATAAATACAGCTGTCAAATTTATAAGGTGGTATCTGAAGGAACAATTCATCTGACATTCAAGTAAAATGAATATGGCAATTTTGGTTTTTTAACTTATCAAACTTTAAATATATCTCTATGGATGTATTTAGACATTTATTTAATTCCAAATTTAAGCCATATTTGCTTCATTATGAATTTATCTACTTTATTCAAAGTAGAATTCAATTTTTTACGATTTTATAGCAGTCTTTGTTTTATTATGGTAATTTACAAAATTTATCATCTCTCTGCTAGACTTCAGGTTTCTTTAGGGCAGAGCCGGTCATTCAGATATATGGTACTCATACCAACTAGCATGCTGCTTTACATTTAGCATCCTCAAATACTGGTTGAACTGAAAAATCAGTCTGAAAGACTTATTTAGATAAAACCATGATATTCCCGAGACTTCCATTCAGGATTATTACAATTATCTTTGTATATACATTTTTAAAAAGATTTAAGGAGTAATGGCATGAGTCAACACTAACAAATTATGATCTTTAAAAATTATGTCTTTTATTCTGTTTCTGGTATGATAGTATGGCAGATCCCTAAGTAACTGGAACAATACTTCCAAAGAAAACTAAAAATTGTAAAGTATAAAAAAATCTCAATTCTACCCAAAGCAATTTACAGATTCAATGCAATCCCTTTCAAAATACCGATGACATTCTTCACAGAAATAGACAGGGAAAAAAACCCTAAAATTTATATGGAACCACAAAAAACGATGAATAAACAAAGCAATCCGGAGCAAAATGAACAAAGCTGGAGGCATCGCACTACCTGACTGCAAAATATAACTAAAAACTATAGTAACCAAAACATACGTACTGGCAATGAACAGAATAGAGAACCTAGAACTAAATCCATGCATCCACAATCAACTCATTTTGACAAAGGCAACAAGAACATACATTTAGGAAAGGACAGGGTCTTCAATAAATGGTGCTGGGAAAACTGAATAACAATACGCAATAAGAATGGAAGCAACTTCATCCTTGTCAGTGCACAAAATGGCGCCTTACAGCCTCCTGGTGACCCGGCAGCAGGTGAGTAAGCTCAGGGCCCTCCGGGTTCATGGGGGCGGGGCGCCTCCTACTGTGCCTGCTGCTGTGGGCAAGGCGAGGCGAGGCAAGGCAGCCCAACCGCCGGCCAACTTTTCATTTACCTGTCCTAGTTGGCGGGCCCAGCACCCCTGCCTGCTCCTCTGGTGCCCTAGGTCAAGGCGTCCGTGGCACAGTCAGCTCTCCCTGTCCCCACTCAGCGAGAAGCATGGGCCCCAGCAGCCGTGGCCAGGTGAAGAGCGAAGGCATCTCTTTCTCTTTTTTGAGGTCCGCACTCTCCACTCCTGTAGGGCGTCTGTTCATTCCTCAAGGTGAAGACAAGGTGATTGGGGGGCGCCATCGTTGTTGAGCCTTCTAGGCTCAGTGCCTGAAGGCCTCACTTCCCATCTCTCAGCAACAGAGGCTTGCCGGCCATGTGCAGCCAGATTGCCAGGCCTGGAGTCCGGAGAAGAAACTAGTGCCCCTTAGCACCTGTTGAGGGCCAAGAATGCCAGGGGGTGGGGGGCGGGGTCTTCCAGGCCCCTACATAGTATATAATAACAGTGCTAGTGATCGTCGCTCGCCTTTGCACAAGGTTTCAGGACTGTCTTAATTCCTCATAATATCTTTGACTCATATAATCATCAGGTGAGATAGGAGTGGGATGATTTTTCTCATCCAATGGCTGATAAAACTGCCAGAAAGTAAGCCAAAGTTCTACCTCTCAAGAGTGTCGCTGAAGTGCCGTGGCCTGAGCACTGGCCCTACCACCTCTGTTCTCCTTGTTCATGTCAGCCTGCCCTGACGGAACGTTCTGAGCCCAGGGTATGATCATTTGTATTTGTGAGTGTACAGAACGCAGTATTTTGAGCTCACAGTTGCTTTTCAAATACGTACTAGATGGAGGATAAGGAGACTCAACAGTTTGATCTTGACTTTCCTGTTATGAGCCATCTAGAAAGCTATGACTGCCAGATCATTTTTTCACTCCTAACTTGACAACCCTAGGAAGGTGTTATATTCAAAGGCTCAATGTCAAATGTGTATTTTCTTAATAAAAAACAAAGAAAGCAAGTGTCAAAAAAAAAAAAAAAAGAATAAGAATGAAACTAGAGCCCTATCTCTCACCAAATAAAAAAAATCAAAGCAAAATGGGTTAAAGACCTAAATCTAAGACCTGAAATTATGAAACTACTAGAAGAAATACTGGGGAAATGAAATACTCTAGGACATTGGTCTAGACAAAGATTTTTTGAATAAGATCTAAAAAGTATAGGCAACAAAAGCAGAAGTAGACAAATGGGATTATATCAAGCTAAAAAGCTTCTGCACAGCAAAGGAAACAATCAACAAAGTGAAGAGACAACCTACAGAATGGGAGAAAATATTCATAAACTATGCATTGAACAAGGGGTTAACAACCAGAATACATAAGGACTCCAACAACTCAACAGGAAAAAACAATCTGATTGAAAAATGGGCAAAAGATCTTAATGGACATTTTTCAGAAGACAACATACAAATGGCCAACCAGTATATGGAAAAATGCCCAATATATTAAACATGATAGAAAGGAAAAAAGAAAAAAAATAGAAAAAAAAAAATCTTACAAGCATCTCTGAGCTAGCTAGCAAGAAGTGAAGAATCCTTGTGCCAAAGATGGAGTAAAGACGGGGACTCAAAGAAGTAAAAACACTGCTGGCTGCTATCCATGGAAGGCATTTGCCAATTAAACTTGAGCTTTCTTTTTTACTATATTTCACTGGGGTCCTGGAACAGAAAATAAAGTCCAAATTCTGGTCAAGGTCGGGATGCTAAAAGAGTTCCCTCCCTCACAAAGTTGAGTCTCGGGGGTTAAGTTTAATATAATGGTAAAGTAGAAATAATCTCATTGCCCAACCTCTTTCCTCCCCCACGCCTAACCCCGACTCTGGCAACTGCAAGTAAAAACAAATGTCTCAAGACTGTAGAGTGGACCTCATTCAAATCTGTAGCAAGAACAACAGTATCTAGATGTTAAAAACCTGAAATAGAGAATTTAATTTAAAGTGATGCTAGATTGGTAATACTCTCGGATGCTTAGTAGACACAAATACAAGTATTCTTTGGTGTTCTCTCACATTGACTTGGAGTTAAAAGAATTTCCACAGGAAGAAATTCTAAGAAAAATGAACAGTCAATGAGTAAATGAACACAACGAAAAGTGAACACAATGAACACAACAGTAAAATGAATAGTAAAAAACAAAACACAGAAGGAAACAAAGTGTCATGAATGAAACATTCAAAAGAGATCATAACTAAGGACTGCAAATGCTTCAAATATTAAAGATCAAAGCTTATAAAACAATCTTGCAAATATATACAGGGAAAAACAAATATAACAGACCAAAGATTTGAAAAATAACTAAGCAGAGCCACTAAAACTGAAAAATAAGATAACTGAAGTTTAGGATACACAGGAAAGGCTTAAGATCAGATTAAAGCATGACCAAAGAAAGAGAACTATAAATTAAATCTAAAGAAATGATTAAAAATGCAGGAAATGGAGAAACAAAGAAATGGAAAATAGAATCATTTAAGAAACATGGAAGATATAATAGAATGAAATGCTCTAAGTATATCTCATTTAAGTTCCACAAAGAGAAGAAAGAGAAAAGGGGGATGGGGAACAGAAGTAATAACGAAAGAGATTAAGGGCCAACACTTTCAGAACTGATGAAAAACACCAATACAGATTTAATTCCAACAAATCCCAAGTGGAATACATAAAAAAGAAGTCACATATAGCTATACCAGATAAAATGATCTTTAAAGTAACCACACAGAGTGGATTTCCTTCATAGGACTGATTTATCACACTAATAGCTAACTTATCATCACCAACAGGAAACCAGAAGACAGTACAGTAATACTTTCAATGTATTGAAGAAAACAAAAAACAAGAAACTACCATATTCTTTTACAAAGTAGCTGTATCATTCTGCATTGCTTATGGCTGTTGAGAACAAGAACTATTCTCAGCCCACCATAAGCTCCAGTAATTTTCCTGCCTGCTTCTTTCACAGTGGTTTGTTTCCTAAGGCCTCAAGCAGTTTTTTCACATGCATGTGCTGAACAATATTTAGAGGGTGCAAGAGGAACCCCTCTGTACAGCTATTAAGCACTCTCCATGAACAGTCTCCCCTCTTTGGAACTCTGCCCTGTGAGGCTGCCATCATGGCCAGAATCAGGAAATTGCATCCAATCAGTTTATTTTAAATAACCTTACAGTCCCACTAAACGTCTCTCATGATCACGTTTACAGATGTAATGGGTATTTTTTTAATACTTCCATAATATAACCTTAATTTTATTATTCACAATGTTAAAGATTAGGCTGGGTTTTATTTTGTTTCATTTACTTACTGACAGGTTAGAAAACTAAAGAATCCTCAATTTTACATAAAACCAAATAGAATCTATGCCAACTTGAGCTATGGGTTATAGCCAGTACTCTAATTGTGTGGAGGAGGTTTCAATTATGCATTAATTACATAGCAAAGCCTCCAGATAACTCAAACTGTAGAGGAGATGTCAGTTGCAATGAGGTGTTAAACAATGGAGTATTTTAAACTTGGAAGAAAAATTAGGCATGGTCTATCCTAAGAATGTAGTCTGTTTAATTGTTTGGCTTCTCCGTAGTAAATAAATAAGGTTAAAGAGAATGACATTAAAATTTACTTTGTGATTTCTTTGCACTATTTACTACCTTCTACTTAAGATAATATTTAAATATTAGATTTATAATACATTCAGATATACACTGCAAAGGTTCTGGAGAGTGAAGGATTAAGTATAGAACTTCTCTTTTAACATTTCACAAAGTTATTGTGAAATTTTTTGTAACCAGCCAAACACATTTATAAAAAATATAAAGAGATAGCAATTACTAAAATATGTGAGAACTAGATCACACCAATTCACAAATCACAAAAATGAGTTAGAAAGAGCCTTAAAAATCACCATACCCAAATACAGAAAATGCGAAAATCCAATACCAAGTGTAATGATACTTCATGGGAACTAAAATCAAGTCTCAGGTATCTGACTTCTACGTAACAAAAATGGAATTCCAAGTTGGAGACAAATGCATTAAATTAATTCACAGGTTGCACAAACACACAAGTTATGAATCTCAGGTACACAAGTCTCCTATTCTCCAATTTTCTCAATGTGTTTCTCCCCTCCTTTTTTTTTTCTCAAGCATTTACTTAATACTCATTATTAGGCAAACTGTTTTAAACAATGTAGCTACAAATAACAATAAAACAACAAGCCCTTGTCTATGAGGAAATCATAATTTAGCTGGAAAGACTGGTGAAACTATCACAAAAACAAAAAACAAAAAAAATGCACATATTTCACAGATTATAAAGTATGTTGATTAAAAGGTGGAATGCCTGTACAAAACTGAAACAATTTTTTAAAATAATGCATTCCACTTTGGAGTGAGTCTGACAGTGTTAATTATATTATATTATCAAATCTATTTCAAGGACCAAAATTACTGTATTTCTTATGGACCCAGTTGCAGATCACTTGAAGAATCTCATCATGTGGTGTGTGCTATCAAAAGACTCACATCTGCCAGAACACTAAAATTTTACTATAAAAGCCTAATATAAAAATTTCTTCTTTCCATACTATCAATTGAAAAAGTTCATTGACTATTTTGTGATTTGAAAGTACTTTAAAAAAAATCTTAATGTATGAATATACTTGTACATGCCAGGCTACCTAGATTTTATAAAGAAAGCTATTTAAGTTGGAGGCATTTAAAATTGAACTCTGTATTTAAAAGAACCTGATATCGGCAAGTATTGCAATTTATTCTGTTTCTCATTTTTCATTAGTCGAAAGTTACTTAAAAGCAGTATGATTTTCTTTCTTAAAGAACTGTCAATTATGTTACTAAATAAAAGTATTTTTCTAGTTACCACTAAAAATATTTAATAAGAAATTTTCAACAGGAAACCAGATTACAAAATATTATAATTATCCTAATACTGAATTTAGGCCTTGAATTTTGTACAAGAGTTTGTTTTGTTCCTGATTGTTATTGCACAACTATCAGAGCCAGAATAAAACCCAAATTCTTAATTCTGAATGTTGGTTAGGTCTCTCTGCTGTCCAAATGACAAGACTACTAAATTGGTCATCAGGCAACCTGGATTTATTTCCTGCTCTGCAACTAACTAGCAGAGCTAAAAGGTTCAAATAGCCTTTGAGGTTCTTTTATCTGTTGGTATTTTCATTTGAGAAAAAGAGTGGATAAAGCTAAATGTATTATATATCCTTTTTAGTTCTCAAATTGTAGAAAATAATAAATTTCAAGTATCTCTTTAGATTATGAAAAATCACTATGATGTACATTCTCACCAATACTACGTAATCCGTGAGAGGAACTAGGTAAATTGGTCATCAGGAAACCTGGATTTATTTCCTGCTCTGCAATTAACTAGCAGAGTTAAAAGGTTCAAATAGCCTTTGAGGTTTTTTATCTGTTGGTATTTTCACTCAAGAAAAAGAGTGGATCAAGCTAAATGTATCATATATCCTTTTTAGTTCTAAAATTGTAGAAAATAATAAATTTCAAGTATTTCTTTAGATTATGAAAAATCACCACGATGTACATTCTCACCAATACTACATAATCCATGAGAGGAACTAGGTAAAACTTCAATGGCTGATAATCATTGAGGTTCAATTTGATTTTGAACTTATCTTCAGGATGTGATTCAAGTTTGTAAAAAAGTCAAAGGACAATGTATTTTTCACTTGGACCAATAAGGCATAAAATTGGTATAGGGGAGGAGCCAGAGATCACCCCCAGTCCCTCTAGTAGTTCTTAAGTGTGCTCTTCAGCTGGATATAGAAACCAAACTGACAGCAGGCAGATTAACAAGAGAAAAGTAGATACATTTCATTAGTTTTACATGTACATGGGGATCTTCACAAGAAAGTGAAGAAAAAAGAAATGACCAAGCAAGATATTTTATATTTTTTAGACAAACAGAAATAAATATAACAAGAAATGATAGGACAAAGAAAATCTGGCTAGGGCAGTAAAATTTTCTACCAGAGTCACGAGGAGATACACGGGAGCAGTGGGGGAATGTAAAGCAGGTGGAAGACAAGGGTTATTTCCTTAAGTATGTTTATTTAGGTCCACTGTGCCTTCAAGTCCTGGTGATAAGGGCTATTTTCTCATCCCAGTATGGAAAGGGTACCCACCATCCCGAGCAATCCTTTTCACTGACTGCATATAGAAAGAAACAGGTCAACTTACCCTTTTTCTTTTTAATTTCAAAATATTAAGGGGGTACAAATGATTTTGTTACATGGATAGTAACAAAACGCTTATAATGCTTAAGTCAGGGCTTTGAGTGTGCCCATCATTTCAACATGTTCATTGTACTTGATATGTTGTTTTTTAACCGCTCCCCTCTGCCCCCACCCCCCGTTCTTGATTTCCTATGATCTTTACATCTCTTTGTGCCCATGTCTACCCATCAATTAAGCTCTCAATTGTTAGAGAGTACATGTGGTGTCTGTTTTTCCATTCCTGAGATATTTCACTTAGGATAATGGTCTCCAATTCCATCCAAGTTGCTGCAAAAGATATTTTATTCCCTTTTATGGCTGAGTAGTACTCCATAATGTATATATACACACCACATTTTCTTAATCCACTCATGAATTGATGGGCACTTAGGCTGATTACATATCTTTGCAATTGTGAACTATGCTGCAATAAACATTCAAGTGCAGCAGCTGTCCTTTTGATAAAATGACTTCTTTCCTTTGGGTAGATATCCAGTAGAGGGACTGCTGGTAGGTCTACACTTATTTCTTTGAGGAATCTCCATACTGTTTTCCACAGAGGTTGTACTAATCTGCAGTCCCACCAACAGCACATAAGCGTTCCTTTCTCTATGCATCCACACCAGCATCTACTGTATTCGACTTTTTAACAATGGCCATTCTGACAGGGGTGATAATCTCATTCTGGTTTTACTTTGCATTTCCCTGATGATCAGCGGATATTGAGCACTTCTTCATGTGTTTGTTGACCATTTGTCTATCTTCTTTTAAAAAACTTCTATTCATATCTTTTGCCCACTTTTTAATGGGTGTGTTTTTTTCTTGCTAATTTGAGTTCTTTGTAGATTCTAAATACTAGCCCTTTATCAGATATATCATTTGAGAATATTTTCTCCCATTCTGTAGGGTGTCTATTAACTCTACTTATTATTTCCTTATATGTGCAGAAGCATTTTAATTTAATCAAGTCTTGTTTGTTTATTTATTTTTGTTGTTGTTTTATTTGCCTTTGGGGTCTTAGCCATAAATTCTTTGCCTAAGCCGAAGTCTAAGAGAGTATTTCCTTCATTGTCTTCTAGAATTTTTATGTTTCATGCCTTACATTTAAGTCTCTTACATAAAATACTCACCATGGTCAAGTGGGATTCATCCTTTGGATGCAAAGATGGTTCAACATATGCAAATCAATAAATGCAATACACCACATAAATAAAAGCAAAATCCAAAACCATATGATCATCTCAAAAGATGCAGAAAAAGCATTTGATAAAATACATCAACCTTTCATGATAAAAACCCTCAACAACCTAGGCATGGAAGAAACATACCTCAAAATTATAAAAGCCATATATAATAAACCCATAACCAACATCAAGAGTGGAAAGCATTCCCCCTAAGAAGTGAACAACCCAAGGGTGCCTACAATCATCACTTCTATTCACAACAGTATTGGAAGTCCTAACCAGAGCAATCAGGCAAGAGAAAGAAATAAAGGATATCCAAATCTGTAAAGAGCAAGCCAAACTATTGCTTTTCGCTGACAATATGATCTTGTATCTAGAAAATTCCAAAGACTCCACTGAAAGACTCCTAGAATTGATAAATTCAGCAAAGTCTTAGGTTACAAAATTAATATACACAAATCAGTAGCATTTCCATATGCTAATATCAAGCCAAGAGTCAAATCAAAGACTCAATACTATTCACAATAGCTACAAAGAAAATAAAATACTTTGAGATTTCCTTAACCAAGGAAGTGAAAGATCTCTACAAGGAGAATTATGGAACACTGAAGAAAGAAATCACAGATGACTCAAACAAATGGAAAAACATCTTGTGGACTGGAAGAATGATCATTGTTAAAATGTCTACACTGCCCAAAGTGATGTACAGATTCAACCCATCCCCCACCAAAATACCAACATCATATTTCACAGATGTAAAAAAAATAATTCTACGCTTCATTTGGAACCAAAAAAGAGTCTGAATAACCAAAGCAATCTTAAGCAAAAAGAACAAATCTGGAAGCATCACATTATCTGACTTCAAATTGTACTAAAAGGTTACAGTAACCAAAACAGCATGGTACTGGTATAAAAGTAGAGACATAGACCAAAGGAACAGAATAGAGAACCCAGATATAAAACCATCTACCTAAAACCAACTGATATTCGACAAAGCAGACAACAACATACATCGGGGAAGCGAAGCACTATTCAATAAATGGTGCTGGGAAAACTGGATAGCCACACGCAGGAGAATGAAATGGGACTCCCCTATCTCTCGGCATATACAAAAATTAATTCAGCTCACCCATTCTGAAACTACAATTTCTCCAATGTTTTCAACTCAAAATAATCACTATACCTATCTGGCATATTTTGGGATGGTGTGTCCTTCACTCCTTCACTGGGTTTTATACTAAGTACTAGAACAAATTTTATTTCTCATCAGTTGCAATTAGTAACTCCTAACAGATCAACACCATTATGATGTGAGCTCCTAGAAGGTTGGGCTTGTGGTATATTTATCTACATAGCGGTCTGCTTTTTAGTTATTGCTCTATAGATCTGGTTTGTTGAATGAACAAACTCAATATATATGGCAATCTCCCGAAATGAGTGTTATCACTAAAATCATCTGAATCTTTCACATAGCTGAAGCATCAGCATGAATGATCAGACAAAGATTAAAACTTATTTCTAATGTTGAATGTACCCCAAACTCAATCTATTTATAGCCAAGTAGGCAAGTATTTTATGAAATATTCTGTATTTTTAATTCTCCTTGGGTACAACTCAAACAATTATGAATAGGACTTAAGAAATTTGCTGTTGCCTTAATAGATAAATGTACATTTGGCAGATTAATAACTTACTATTAAAATAGGTTAAACATATCTTATAAACTTCCAATTCCAATAATACAGTGCACCAGATAGTATAAAATCCTCCAACTATAAACACCTAGAAATGCTAAATACAATATAACATACACATGAAATGCATAGCTGAACTAGAACAAAAATAGTCAAGGGCTACAAAGGAAGAAAAAAGTGACAATCAATCAAGCGCACTGGTGTTGCAGGGGAGGAAAGTATATGCATTCTCGAGAATTGGTTCTTTACCACCCACACAGGGAAAGGACACAAAGAAGCTATAACTAGAACCCACAGAAGAGTCACACAATCGATGAAAGGATAAACTAGGGGAAAAAAGTGTTTCTAATCAAGTGACAAGGAAGTATATTCATCTTGATCTGGCTCTAGAGTAGGGCAAGAAAAAGGGTTTCTGATTAATTTGTCACCCAAGGGCCAACTCCAATATCCTTCACTTCTGACATGAATTTGAATTTATACTACCCTAGTGGACCAGAAATCCCAAGTTTATATTTAACACAAAAATCAACTTAAGGCTTGGAATATTCTTAGAGCACGTGGCAAAAGTAATCAAAATTCACTCCAGAAGGTCATGCCTTCCATCCAGGATTTCTTCAAATAAAACCACGTTAAGAGTAGTAAGCAACAGTCCAAACTCATAACACACACCAAGATTAAATGAACAGATACATGACATAACCAGACAATTTGATAATTTCTAGTTAATAAGAAGTACCATAAGAAAGTATCAAAACAGTATTAAAATACCATAGCAGAATACAGTTAACTCTCTTCTCTCCAACTAGGGATAACAGCACCTCTCTTATCCCCCAACACACTGTGTTATTAATATAATTTTGAGTGCTACCATTTTCTTTCCCCTATTCAATGAAAAGTATTCTGACAAAAGAAACTATCTAAAAACCCTGTATCAGCCAGCAGTGTTTAACACATTGCCATACTAGAAAAAAAATTTTTTCCCTTGGGGCCACGGTGTTTTATTATAAAAACAGAATAAAAACTT
>NW_012156062.1:3220623-3225858 GCF_000956105.1 Propithecus coquereli
ATCTTCTGTAGGTATATTCTTTTTCATTATTATGAGGCTTACATAAAATATCTTATAGTTATAACACTCTATTTTAACACCTTGACTGCCACACCTAGAAAAATCCCTTGGGGCCGGGCCATGGTGTTATAAAAACAGAATAAAAACTTCAAAAAGAAAACAATCCTTTCTAATATAATGAAAAATTTGTTATTTTTTATTGTTTTCTGTGTGTGAGTTATATAGTTCTCGTGGCTCCCAAGGTGAAGAAATTTGTAAAGTACATATGCTTCAAAAGGCCCCATGCTCAAAACTAGCCTGAGTTAAATACAACTAACATGGCAGTTAACGTGCTAACTGAATGCATAAAGTATTTACCTATTTTAACAATCCGTATGACTGGAAAAAAAAATCAACTGAAAAAACCGCTTGCAATGTTGGGTCTAAAAAACTTGACAGCATTCTGAAAATCACTTAACGGTGGCTCATTTTAAAATTTGCTAATGTATATATCACTGAAAATTATTTAAAACAATTTTAACATTTCTATTTTTCTTCTGTAAACAACCACCAATCCAAGAAGTAATTTTTTAATAGTCATAATCTTTAAAAGTGGTACACCTACTCATATTAATTAATATAAGGAGAAATGCTGCTGGAAAACATGTAAACCACTTAAATTTTAAGTCTGAAACTGGTTGGGGAGGGGAAAGATTTATTTTTATACCCATCACTGTGACACTTGTTTATTAGAACAATTCAGCACAAGTCCAACAGTATTCATTTTAAAAAGGAAATGGGGAAAGAATAGAGACATAAAAAATTTCTAAAAGTTAAGCATCTGGAAGTTTTAATGTAGAGTATAGGTTTCATTTTCACTTTATTAACTTTTACTTTCAACTAGGTTAAATACTTATGCCTCCACCCACCCACTTTCTCCTCCTAGGAAATATATCAAATATACAGAGAGAACCTGAATTTGTTTTATAAACTCCTCAAACTCTTCAGGAAAACAGAAAAACAAAACGGTTCACATTAAAAGTTAATACAATGGTACCCTTTTCATTAAGATATTAGCCAGAAGTTTTTGTAATTTTCCCTACAGAATCTAGATATAAAATAATGTACTGTTTTGAAAAATTATACTTCAGACTACCTGTAAAGCCTATAGCACAGAAACTAAAATTTGGTTTTCTGTAAATAGGTAATACTGACTTAGTAACTACTATTCCTCAATAATATCTCAAAGTCCTAAGAAAATAATTTAGTAAATTACTTACTTCAGGTCCTGTAGAAGGTCTTTTGCATTAAGCATGGTTATTAAAGACGTGGTAGCTGCGGGAATTATGATAATGGGTGTTCGTGATCCTGTAAAGATAAAATTTTACAGGTAGCAAATATATTGTTATTATTATTATTATTAAAAGGAATTACACTTACTTTCCCTACTAAAAGTTAGAAGTTTATAAATTGTAACTTTTAATTCTTTTGAGCTAAAAAATATTTTAAGCCCCAGTGATATTAAAAACATTTAATAATCAGTGTGGCTTGAACACTGACTAATCAGAATGGATACCATGCACATTTGATATAGCTACAAAAACATAACAACAGCCCTGGTTTTGCAATCCAGTTCATCCATATTTACTTTTTAAAGAAAGTTTAAAATCACATGTACAACCTCACCTTTCTTCTGATTTGGGGGAGGTCTTGCTTGAGAAACTATAAAAAGGGGGAAAAAAATCACAATTGAATGTTAAAAACCATATTCTTATTTTCAGACTTACAAATAAGGCCAAAAATTATTTGTATTCACATATGACTAGTTGTAAAATAGAAAAACATAACTATAATCTTCTCAAATAATAATTTCTCTGCTTCACAAAAATATTAAAATGCATAATTATTCAACAACCTGTAGTCACAATGAAAGTGGATATACAGTATTCCCCCCTCTTATTTCAGTTTCATTTCTACAGTTTCAGCTATGAAAATATTACATGGAAAATTCCAGAAACAAACAATTCACAAGATTTAAACTGCATGCCTTTCTGAGTAGCACGATGAAATGTTGCCCTGGGAGGTGAATCTTCCCTTTGCCCAGCTTACTGCGGGGCTGTATGCCACCTGTCCTTTAGTCACTTAGAAGTGATCTTGGTTATTCAGATCCACTGTCCCAGCTTTGCAGTGCTTGTGTTCAGGTAGCTCTTATTTTACTTAAGAATGGCCCCAAAGTGCAAGAGTAATGATGATGGCAATTCAGATATGCCACTGCCAAAGACAAGCCACAAAGTGCTTCAAGTGAAAAGGTGAAAGTTCTCACATTCATAAGAAAAGAAAATCATATGCTGAGGTGGCTAAGAGCTAGGATAAGAATGAATCTTCTATCCACAAACTTGTGAAAAAGAAAAAGAAATTCATGCTAGTTTTGCTGTTGCACCTCAAACTGCAAAAGTTATGGCCACAGTACATGGTAAGTGCTTAGCCGAGATGGAAAAGACGTTAAATTTGTAGGTGGAAGATATGTACAGAAACGTACAGATATGTAGGTGGAAGGTAACGTACAGAACACAGAAACGTGTTCCGACTGACTGAAATCAGGGTTTGGTACTATCCTCAGTTTCAGGGTCTTGGAATCTATCCCCTGCGGGTAACGGCAGACTACTGTACTGCACTGCCAGGCACTGGGTATCTATATTCATGGACAGTCAAGTCTAACTAAAAAAGAAAATAATTTCATAATAAACTTACTACCAATGTGATAAAGGTAAAAACAGAGTACTACAAGAGCAAATAACACAGTGTAGGGGGAATGTGTTTAACCATTTTGCAGGAAAGAGAAAGGAGTTAATGGAAACTAAGACCTAGAATAAATATTTCTTACATTTTTCTCTCTTTTAATACTTGTTTTTTGTATTTTATTAGGAGAGAAAGAGTGCATTAAAGATAATGAGTCAGGTATACATTATCTGGAAATCCCCATATCATTTATTGTGATGTTATAAAAACGCAAATATTGGGCCAGGCACAGTGGCTCATGCCTATAATCCTAGCATTTTGGGAAGCCGAGGTGGCAAGATCACTTGAGACCAGGAGTTTGAGACCAGCCTGAACAACATAGCAAGCCCCTGTCCCTGCAAAAAAATTAGCAGGGTGTGTTGTTATGTGCCAGTTGTCCCAGCTACTCAGGAGGCTGAAGCAGGCAGATATTGGGCTTGAGCCCAAGAATATAAGGTTGCAGTGAGCTACAATGACACCACTGCACTCTAATCCGGGCAACAGGGCCAGGTGTGGTGGCTCACGCCTGTATTCCTAGCACTCTGGGAGGCCGAGGCGGGAGGATCGCTTGAGTTCAGGAGTTCGAGACCAGCCTGAGCAAGAGTGAGATCCGGTCTCTACCAAAAATAAAAAAAATTAGCCGAGTGTGGTGGCATACACCTGTAGTCCTAGCTACTCAGGAGGCTGAAGCAGGAGGATCGCTTGAGCCCAGGAGTTTGAGGTTGCTGTGAGCTAGGCTGGCACCACAGCATTCTAGCCCAGGCAACAGAGCGAGACTCTGCCTAAATAAATAAATAAATAACCCAGGCAACAGAGCAAGACTCCGTCTCAAAAAAAATTTTAAAACTCATAAATATTCACATCTTATTATCTGTATATACAATGAACTTTATAATGCATAGAAATATTTGTTGGTATGAGGGTAATCCAAGATAAATACATTTTACATTTCAGCATAAAAAATGCTACATATTCAATTATCAGTATTTATCCACACAGTAAAAATTTATCGATGGCCTTCAATGTGCCACATGCTGTGCTGGAGTTTTGTTTTTTAAAATCACAAAAATCATAAAAATTTAGAAGATTTAAACTGCTAATCCAACATCAGTTCTCAAAAACATATACCACCTTTAAAGGGCCTCACACGGGCACACACATTTTTGGAATATGTTCCATTTAAAAGGCGGCAAAATGCTACATTTTAACTAATGCTTTGAAACCTCCATAGAGCTATTTCATTGTGATAAAGTATTATAGCATTCAGTAGTGTAATCTTTCCAGCCACATAAAACAGGTAACTATACACACAAACACAAGCCCACAAACATATGTAGCTATTACAGTTTTCTCATTTTCCTTCTTGCCGAAAAAAAAAAAAAAAATACTAAAACTTTCTCAAATCATTTTGAAAAATAAAGCACACAGATAAATGTGATTAGCTAGATTGTGTCAACTATAATATAATACAGTCTCAGTAAATATTTGGCATTTGTTGGAGAGATCAAGGGATGACAAGATGGATAGATACATGGATAGATAAATAGGAGACAGGAGCTGCTATGAAAATGACTAATGGGAACAACAGAAAAGAAAAAGGAAAGGAAAGAAAACAGAAATTTGTGACTCAAATAATCATTGATTCGGTAAGGAAACTCACAAATGGGATCAGGGGTTCACACAAACATTTACTAAATTCAAGGCTGAGAAGACCCAATATAAGAAAAAGGCAAAATATAAAAGCTTTTATTTAAAAATAAAATTTAGAAGTTTACAAATAACCGCAAAAGAATATAAACAGATTCCCTAGTATGTGAGAACCAAGGCTGAGACAATGTGGCGAACACACTAATGACAAGCTTGATTTTCATGAGGGTAAAGGTTAGGGGGTGGGGAGCATGACACAAGGAATTTGCATGACATAGTGATCAACAGCAAGGGTCTGTACTCAGATGATTTTTAGTTCATATCCCTATTTTGCCACTTCCTAGGCAAGTGGATTAACTTTGCTCGGCCTCAGTTTCCTCAACTGTAAAAGAGAGAGAATAGTTTCTATATCTTAATATGTGAGGAGTTTTAAAACAATAATGCAGGTTAAGTCTTGGCATGTATTTACCATTTACTGACCCCTGCAGCTACAGCTGGTGCTACCTGCTACTGTTTCTACTACCACTACCACTACTTAAGCAAATGCACCACCAATTTACAAGTTAAGAATAAGCCATAAGAAAAATTAAGAAAATTAAATATCTAGGAATATATTTAACGAAAGATGTAAGAGACTTATACAGGGAGAACTACGAAACACTAAAAAAAGAAATTGTAGAAGATGGACACAGATGGAAAAACCTACCTTGCTCATGGATTGGTAGAATCAATGTCGTTAAAATGTCCATACTACCTAAAGTGATCTACAGAATTAATGCAATCCCTATCAAAATCCCATTATCATTCTTCACAGATCTGGAAAAAATAATT
>NW_012156062.1:3227574-3244468 GCF_000956105.1 Propithecus coquereli
GTTTGATTTCAAATGTAATTATAAAGAAATATTTATTCAGAGCTTATATGTACAAGGCACTCTGCTAAGTTATTATTAAATGGCAAATAAAACAGAATTAATCCCTGCCCTGAAAGAGCTTTCAGCAGAGGAGGGGAGCCACACCATAAACAAAAATACAAACACACAAATAAATCTGAGCACATATTAAGAAACAAAATGAGTATATACTGGCAGAAAAGTGTCCTTTACATAGCATGCTTAGAAAAAGCCTCTCAAAAAAAGTGACATTTAAGATGAAATTTGAAGGATGAAAAGAAGCCAACTTGCAAAGAACAAGTGGGCGAACAGTCCAGATAAGAGGTAGGAATGTGGCAAATGCCAAAGGCAGGAAGAAACTACCATGCTTTGTGGAATTGAAACAAGGCAAATGTGTAGACCATAGGGAAGAAAGGAAGAGTGGTAGGAGATGAGGTTAAAAATATATGCAGAGATCAATTCAAGTAGGGCCTTTATGCAATGTTAAGTTTGTATTTAAGTGCCATCCAAAAGTCCTGTAACTTTTAAGCCAGAAAGTGACATGATTTGATTTTCATGCCACACCTTCTGTAAGGGAAAAACAATGAATTTAGACAAGGGATCAAAAGGAGTGTAAGTGTGAAAGCAGGAAGCACAGTTAGGACTATTACAATAGTGCTACTCAAATTATGTGTGGTTAAGAATGAGTTTTTGTTTTCATTTTAAATTCCAATCCACAGCAGTAACAATGAATTTCTAGAAAAAGGATCATGTGCTTAGATGCTATGACAGTATTTTACCTTCCATTTCTATATGTATCTTGTTAGGGACCAGAAATAAAAAGGCCACAGACTGACACTGGTCTGCAAACCACACTTTAAGATGTACTGGTCTACAAAAATAATGATAGTTTCAACTTGAGTCATGGTAGTGGAGTTAAAGAGAAATAGACGAATCTGGGCTACAGAAAAGGGAAATCTGACAGAACCCACGTACATACATAGATAAGGAAAGAAGGAAACGCGATGAGTGAGAAATAAGTCCTAAGTTTTTTACATAAGAAACAGAGCTGATGGTAGTGCCACTTATTTATGAAGCAGCAGAAGAGTGTAGAGTAAGAGATCTCAGGGAAAATATCAAGACAAAAATGTTTTTTATTTTAGTATGCTGATGGCATGTCCGAATGTTACACAGACAGTTAATGTAAGATTCTAGAGATAAGAAGTGGCGTTTATATTGGAGATAAAAATTTGGAAATCATCAGCACATATGTTTAAAACTATGAAATGAGAGTAGAAGTACTTCAACCAGTACCTAGGTTACAAATTGGATGATTGCCTAGCACTAGAAATCTGTGTAAAATATACAGGGGCTAACTCTTTTAATCTCACATGAGTGGTATTAAGCACATAAACTAGAGCTATAGGCCAATTATCTCAGAAGATCTATGAGTTAGAAGAATTAAAGCTGAAGAAGTAAAGTATGCACTGTGTATGCATTAGAAAGAGGGGAGAAGAAAGATCGGGATATGTGTAAGAGATTTAATCTGGCTATAAAAAGGAAATGACAATGAAGTCCAGGACTTTGGCTTATCAAATGCTTGTATTTCTAAATCCATTGGAAAATATATGTCTCGTGTTAGTTATAGTCCCTAAATGAACTTTTAGAGGCCGGGAATTTTTAGAGGTTTCAAAGTTTAAAGTGTTTAGCTGTAAACAACTTAAAACATTACATTTACCCAGGGACTTGTCTGGCACAAGAGCACTAAATAAAAAATATTTGATGAAAAGGGAAATAAAAAATTTTAAATGGTCAAAAATGGAATTCCACCCTTGATTTATCTCAAGGAGAGAATAGGAGGTTCAGTTCCCCATTTCTAAATGGTCTAAACTCTAACCAACAAACAACAGTTATAATTCTATAATCCTTCATCTTATACTGCTAGATATATTTTGGACACTCCTATTTTTTCAGATTTTAAAAAGATAATACAGGTGAACATGCTAGATATTAAACAATATCCCCTTAAAACTGGGCTGCACCCCATAAGCAGATACATTTAACATCTCTGCAACAAAATAATAATACACTAATCAGGACAAATAAAGACTTCAAACTATTACCATCTATTCAAATAAGGTCTTACTGCCAAATAAGAGCTAAAAACTTAATTTCTTTTAGAATGGAGAGTAGAATTGTGGAACTACGAATGTCAAGTAGTTAAGTGGAAAAAGAAAGAGGAGAATTTTCATGGATGAATATCAGAATATCTGAGATACAAAGAGGCGTTAGTTCAGATTAATTTCCATCAGTTTAATCTTCAGTGTACCTTGGCAGAGTAACTGAAAAAGTATGATAGAATATTAAGAGTTGAAAAAGACTCAGAACCCCTTTACATATGATCTTCCACTACATCACATAACTGGCTAGTAAAACCTAGCCCCTTTAACTTCATTTTATCACAAGCACACCAGAACAAAATCATTTGTGTAAGTATCAGTGCCTCCCCCAACCCCTTTTCCTTAGTATGCTGATTTTGAGAAAATGTGAAATGGAGACAATTTTACATCACAGAACACAAAACTGGGTTAGGATCCTCAGGTGGTGATTTTTCCCTTTTTATACCATTTCTGATTTCTCATGAGATCTTCTTTAGATTGATAATCCATAACCTCCCATCCCTCCCTTTCAAAGAAAATAAACAATTCTGTATCTGTGATTCGACTGCCTCCACAACATTTCTACATTGCATAAGTAGTATTCTTTGGGCCCAAGCACATCTGTCCATATCTATTTCCTTCACTTTTTTCTTCCTTCCTGTAAAAGGCTCCTTTAGCTTCTCCTAGTTTGTGGCAAAGAACCTAGTACTGGGAAGGCATTCAAACAGTATTTGTTGAATTGAACTGTTCCTCCTTACAATCTAATGATGGCTTTTGGTATAGTCATCTCTACCTCAATTACATACAATCTGCGCTCCTCTTTTCCACTCCTACTCAAACATAGAAATGACAAAGATCTCAACAAACCCACTATCCAAAACAAAAAGGAAATACTAGCCATAAGGGCAGTATGGATGCGTCGGTTCAGGACATAGTGAAATTGACTGCAAAATCATTCCAACATATGCCCCACATAACCTTAATACCATACTTTTGAAGTGCTTCCAGAAATAATATTTATAAACTACATAATTTTAGAATTTGCCTATGTGCAAACATATTGTGAATAAAAAGATATCCAAGGACATTGGTACTTTGAGACAGGAGTCTTCCAACCTCCTCATTTGCCGGCAAATAAACTCCTCTTTCCTTTTCCTCAAAAAAAAAAAAAAAAAAAAAATCCCAATCTTTATTTTCTTCATACTCACTTTCAACAGCACTGATGGGGTTAAAAAAAAAAAAAAGGTGGGGCGGCATCACACTGAAATTATGCTAAGTGTAAAAATAAAACAAACACCAAAAACCAAAATCAAACTCGAAAGACCTCATATAAATACAGTGTTGGTATCTACATGCATATATAAAGATAAATCTTTTTAGGTACTAGGAAGAGGGAGGAAACTCTTTCCATAATAACTTTAATACTACCATTGTTTAACACATTTTTAAAAAATGGTACAGAATTGTATGTGCTCAATAACACAGATATCTGAAATTGCAAGCATCAAAGGAGCGTATCAGTCCATTAAAATTATAATTCTGTGCTTTTGTTGGAAAAAAATTCACATCTGCATGTACTTTCATCGAACTAGGAAAGAGAATTGGTGAGAGGATGAAAACACATAAACAGCCTATTAAAACATCTGTATAAAGTCTTAACCAAAATAAAAACATTTTCTTAAAAATTTTAACTCTTCAACTATACTTAGTCAAGTAAATGTTCTTATGCTATAACTTCATTATTCAAAAGCATAGTTTTTTATAATCTATTTTATCAAGGATCTTTGAATCAAATTAGGGAAAATATTATAGTAAAGAATACTACAAAATCCAGTTGAGCTATTTAATGCACTACAGGAAAATAAATAGTTCAACGTGGTTTTCATTTTAACTTCTTTATGTTTTTCTAAGAATATAAAGGTTTATTAATGGTGTTGATTGAAGTTTAACAAGCATTTTACATACATTATCACAGTTTTGAGATCTGCTTAAGCAATACTGACAGTCTGAAGAAAAATAACTTTTCAATGTATTTTAAGTAAAATTTCAATTTCTTCAAAGTATTATACATACCAAAAAAAGGGGGCACTGTTACCATCATTCGAAAAGAACAAAAATCAAAGTTTTATATTTTTACCTGGTCTTGGTACTGGCTGGGCTGCAGGAGTCTGAGTCTTACGGGCAGATGCACCCTCCTTTAAAAGAATTAAAATTGATATGTGACATCAAAGTTCCTTTACATAATAGTTCAACACTTTAATTACTGTAAAGAAATCTCTTATCTCTCACTCTCTTTCTGCTTCTCTCACTCAGTTACTTCACTGAATGTGCTATGACCCTAAGAGTTGTTAAAAAAAAAAAACAAAACTCTCCTTATCTTTTATGCTATTAGTCATGAGACAGTAATAGAGATATTTAGTAGAAAATAAATTTAAATAGTTAACATACAGTAGTTACTGTAAGAACATAATTTTTTAATGATTTGCTTAATTGCTGACAATTTTAATATTCTCAGAAATATCATTACCTGTTTTAAAATGAAGTCAACCTTTTTCCCTTAAACCATCTCAAAACGAATAAATGATACATAACCTCATGTTAGAAAAATATAAATGTTACTTTGGAGTTCATAAAAAAAACACAAGCATTTCAAATAAATGCTTCTAAAATAATAAAAAAAATCACGTTTATAAATACGAGATTTGTTACATTTGAATTAAGAGCAGATGAGAGTATCTTAAAAACCAAATAACAAATCTCAACTAATTACTGAGCATGTAATATGTACAAGGAAATATGCTAAGTGTTGAAGTATATCAATTATATACTCAGGAACAGATGCCTTTGAAATGCTTAAGAAACGCAAAAAGTCTGTCGTTAGTGCAATAGTTTCTATCATTCACACTAATTTTTAGTAACACATTTTTCTTTAAAGAAAGCTGCAAATGAAAAGTTTGTAACAACTATGAATTCATAAAGAGTTTATTCTAGTTGTACTAAACAGAAGGAAATTTGATGAATATCAGGGAGTTACATGAGTCCATATTATAAAAGTCAATATCAGCATCACAGGAAACATTTCCAAGGAAATATTGCTAAATAATATTTATTGTCATTATACTATATTCCTGTCAAAAATTTGAGATTTTACATAGTAAAATCATTTCCCCACAGTATATTTTTTAAATAAATGACTATTAAAATTAGTACCAACAGAAAAAAATATTTTCACTTCAATTTAGAAGCAAATACAGTGCTTAGGTATTCCTAGCATTCAGTTAGAATGTCACAGAAACCATTCTTTATTAGAAGAAACAATAAATAGCCACCGTGGCAACTAGCAAAAACTCCCTGAAGTTAAAAATAAATAAATAAAAAGCACCTGAGGACAGTAAAATATTTTTTTCCAGTATTCTCATTATTATGCATTTAGTTATATACTGCTATATTTAATATTCAGTCATTTTGTGTGCTGGTTTCATGGATGTATTATTTGTAAAAATTCATCGATCTTACTTAAAATGTGGACATGTTTCTCCAAAGCAAAAAAATTTAAACATAAGAAAAGGTGAATCATAATTAAGGTGGAGAGCATATCAAATATTTAATATCACTATAATGTGAGGAAATTTTCTGATTATATTTGTTTCTAAATTCATGTTGGGGACACATAACCCCAGTGCCCAGAGCGTAACAGGCACTCAACACATGTTGGTTGAACTGAAGCGCATCTAGATTTTTAAAAATCAAAAACCAAGGAATAATCATTAAATAGGAATCCAATTAAAGAAATGTTAGCTTTTTATCCCAAGTTCCTGTATAAAGAGAAATCAACCAGACATTATGATAAAATTAATATAGTGAACTTTAATCATATTACTTATCTATTCTAATATGTATAATAAATACTGTCTCCTGGGAGTATGGTCTAATTGCAAATATAAAGAGAGGAAAAATAAAGGAAATGAGACAAGAAGAACAATGAACAAACACATATGCAGACATCTTCTGTCCATATTTGACTGTAAATCTGGATAGAACCAAATCAAAGACCTTCTTATTTTGGAATAGAGTGGACTAAGTTCAAAATCACCAGAATACAGCATTACGTGCATATAAAAGAACTACACAAACCAAAAGTGATCCACCTGACTACTGAAATATACCTATAATATTAATATATGACCAAAGAGTATGGCTTTTATAACATGGGTCAGGCAAAAGGCACAATCATACATCATAAGTAATGCAAAAAAAAACCTTTTCCATTACAAATTATAACCCTTAAGAATTTTTGTGTACTTTTGAATAAGTTCAAAACCTGATCCCTTTAAATACCAATATTGGGTATTTTCTGTTTGTGCAGTAAGCAGTCTTTGCTTGAAGACCCAACCACTCCTTTCTGGCAATAAATCCTATTGCCTGGTCACTGGGGAAGGCATATGTTATAGACTAGGCCAATCAAGTGTCCTTCTTCCCTCAGATTACTTTTTTATAAACTAGAGCTAGATGGTAAGGCTCATACACCACAAGGCTACAAGGAGATAGGCCTAGAATTACTGATGATCACGTCCCTTCACTCATAGAGAAAAACTTACTGGCAGAAGGAGAGAATGAAGCTAAAATGCAAGAAAAGAGGTGGAATACAACATCCCTTATATTAGGTTATTAAGTATGGAATGTCCGATTTCCTTAAGTACTAAGTTTGACAGCTGATATCTCTGACATTTCACTTTGACACTTCTTGGGGTTTTTTATTGTGAAGGTACATCCTCCTTCTTTCAAATGCATTTTGGCTTGTGATTATCTTTCAAATTTTTTTAGAGTAATTTTTGTGAGCCCATGGATAAGTCAAAAATTCATACTATTTTTGAATATGAGTTCCCTTCTGGAACCAATGCAGTGCAGACAATTCGAGATATCAATGAAGTGTTTGGGAAGGATGTAGCTAATGAGTGTACAGTACGTTGATGGCTTGAGAAGTTCCATTCTGGTGATTTTAATCTTAAAAATGAGCCATGTAGGTGACCTGAGAACAAGGAGGACAATGATGAGCTGAAAGCTGTAGTGGAAGTGAATCCATCTCAACCTACGCAAGCATTAGCATCAAGGTCTGACATTACTATGCCGACAACATTGGACCATTTGAAACAAGCTGTCGGCAAGCTAAAGAAGCTGGATAGATGGTTCCACACGAATTAAACAAGCGTTAGAAGAGAAATCATCTCAAAGCTTGGCTTTCTTTGCTGTCATAACATAAAGGCGAAACATTCTATACCATATCATTACATGTGATGAAAAATGGGTTCTTTTTGATAATTGCAAGTGTTCAGCACAACGGTTGGATGAAGATGAAGTGCCGAAACACAGTCCAAAACCAAATATTCAGCACAAAAAGCTAATGGTGTCGGTTTAGTGGTCCAGAGCTGGTATTATCTCCTACAGCTTCATGACACCTGGTCAACTGATTACAGCAAATTCACCAACTGGATGTAATGATGAGGTCGCTCGTGATTAAGCAGCCGAGATAAGTCGGCAGGGACAGGCCAACCCTCTTGCAAAATAAGCTCAACCACATGTCACACAAATAACGTTGCTCAAACTAGAGCAGCTGGACTTGGAAATGGCCACACACTGTATTTACCAGACCTTGCACCAACTGACTACCACTTCTTCCAGGCTTTGGACCACTCGCTGCAAGGAAAAATATTCAATTCTCAACAAGCTGTGGAAAGCGCCTTTTGCAATTTCATTGCCACTCGCCCAGGCTTCTTCGCTGCTGGCATAAAAAAGCTACTGTTAAGATGGCAAAACTGTGTTGGTAGTTTAGGTACATACTTTGATTAACTGTACTGCTTCTTGTTTGAAATATAATATACCACATTTTTGATTCAAAATCAGACATTTCATATTTAATAACCTATTACCCACTGTGTAGTTCTAGTGGCCTGCAAGGCCTACTTTATCCCAAACCATTCTTGATTATATGAGCCATTAAAACTCCCCATCTCACCACTGTACACACCCCACATACACCTTTCTGCTCTCAACAGGTTGAGACAAATTTCTGTCAGTTGTCACAGAAAGCATTTTATCTAATTATCTTCTTAGATTTACTGAAAATCTGAGTTGTCAAAGTCCCTGCAGTACTATCACGTTGCTTAATTTTTGAGTTAGTACACACATACACACACAGAGAGAGTTATACAGCTATGACACAACAGCAGACAATGAGCTTCTTGAAAGAAAATTGGGAAGATCCTTGCTTATCATGTCATTAGTTTACAGCTATTTCTAGGACGCCCTAGCTAACACTACCCAAGAGTTAAAAGCACATTCTACTCTGATTTCCATTATTTTGAAATGAAGTTGTAGAAGTCACTGCATAAGGGACCTCAGAAACACATAACACAATCCCATCCCGCTCCACTCTAAAGATGAAGAGACAAAAGTGAAATAGTTTTTCAAAGGCTACACAACAGTACATCCGCATGTATTAAGAAATAGGAATAATAACTTGGCAGTAACATAGAACAGACTGACAGTTATATGTTAAAGATATTTGGATTGGGGGAAAAAATACTACCCAGCCAGGAAAAGAAAGGTATCAGCACAAAACCACCAAAAGAGCTGACAACTTGTGCTAACTCGAGAGGAAAACTTGCTTTCTCTTGAAAAGTCAGGAGCATTACAATTCACCAAGACTTGAGGCATTCTGGAAAAGAAATAACTGAATTAAAATGGAAGGGGAAAATAGTGACAGAATTGTATTTGCAAAGCATAACAAGACAAAACAAAGTATGCTGCTTACAAGCAATCCTTGCTTGCCTTACCTTAGCAAACGAGATAATCTAAAATCTTTTGGTACTGGGAGACAAAATACTAGTATCTGTTGCTTAAACAAATAGGAAAAAATATCTAATACTATAAGAAAAAAAGTATTTGTAGTAAGTGTCAGTATGAAAAAGAATATACTATATTTAGTTAATTTTGAAAAGTTCTGTTTACATGAAACAGTGAAATACTGAAAACTCTTAATGGAGAAAATACACAGAATATACATGCAGACTCTTAGAGTTTATAATCCACTTTTCTGACTGTTGTATTAATGAGCAAAAGTCACATGTTTTAAAAATTACATAAATATGAACTATACCCTTGTATGCCTTTGCCTTTATTGAAAAAGTAACTTATTCCTATGAAATGTGAATTTGATAATTAGAATTCCCAAATATGAGAATGTTTAAATAAGCATGTGAATTTCTAACTATAATACACTGAATAGGTCTTTTTTTTTTTAAAGAGTGTTTTGGAAAACCTGTTGTAGTAAGGAAACCTGATGTGGCAACTCTGGGGACATAGTACAATGAGGCTAAAAAACACAAAAGACTTCAGAAGCAAAACACTTCAACACAAATAGTAAGCACAATCTTTTTTTCAGACTTGTTATAACCCGGAGGCATATGAACACAATGTTTTGCTAACACAGAAAATGGTTCACATATTTAGAAAGCATAGCACTTCTTTCCCTTTAACATAAGGGGCTCTGGAATCTGAAAATAAATAAATAATCTTCTCTTTCCTTGTCTACGCTCAGCAACTTTCTCCAAAGATGCAACAACTTAAATGGCTGGGTCATGTCCTCTCTATCACCCAACCTCAAAACAAACTGATTAAGGTAGATAATATATCTATTTTATAGATAAGAAAAATTAAGCTGAAAAAGCCAAGTGACTTGCCCCAGGTCACATGGCTAATAAGTAGCAGAACAAATCTGAACCCTTTTTATTCCAAAGCCTATGCTTCTAAGTTTGAAGAATTTCCTAAGCAAACTTTACTTTCTCTCCTTCCTCATTCTCTCTTCCCATAATTCAAATGTTCCTCCCTTGTGACCTTTCAGTATTTTGTATGTACCTCTATCAAATCACTCGTATCTTTGTCCATTTGTGCTACTGCAACAAAATACTACAGACTGGGAAATTTATAAATAATAGAAATATATTTCTCATAATTCTGAAGATTGGGAAGTCCAAGATCAAGGCACCAGCAGGTTTGGCGTCTGGTGAGAGTAGCTCTGTCTGATTCCAAGATGGTCCCTGTCGTTGCATCCTCTGGAGGGGATGAACACTATGTCCTCACATGGCAGAAGGTAGAAGGGCAACAAAGGGCCTAAGCAAGTTCCCTCCAACCCTTTTATAAGACACTAATTCATTCATGAGGGCTCTGTCTTCATGACTTAATCACTTCCCACCTTTTAATGCCACCACAATGGGGATTAAGTTTCAACATATGAATTCTGTGGGACATTCAGATCATAACACCTCATTGTGCTATATAATTCTTGTCTGCTTTCCCTAACCAGACCGTAACTACTTTAGGCCAGGGATTATTATTCCTCCAAAGCCTGACATAGAGCCAGGTGCATGGTAGGTGCTTAATCAATATACACTAACTAAAACAAATCCATTTGCCTTAGAATCACTGATTTACCACTATTACACTGAGTAAATTGTTTTTATCTGTTAAAAGAAGATAGCGAAAATAATTATCATCCAGGATTATCAAGAGAATTAAACAGCACTCATTCATTCCACATACATTTATTGAAAGCATATTATGTGGCAAATAATAAAATGGGAATACAGAAGTACAAACAAGAGCAATGAGGTCCCTGTTCTCATGGGGCTTATAATTTAATGGAGGAGACTGGTAAAAATAAATAAACAAAATAAATAAATGAAAGTTAAAATTATAAATATAATTACATACATATTTAGTTATTTGTAATGTACATGAGTATTTGTCTTTGTGCTTTCAGCTCAGTGCCAAAAACAAAGTGGGACTACTAACTGTTAAGCCATCTTCTTTCCATAAAGAAACACTCTTTGTATGAGAATAGGCAAAGAACTAGCAAACTGAATTCAGCAGCACATTAAAAGGATTATATACCATGACCAAGTCGAATTTATTCCTGGAATGTTAGGACAGTTTAACACATGAAAATCAATCAATGTGATATATATACCACATTAACAGAATAAAGGGAAAAAACCCTCATGATCATTTCAATTGATGTATGGGAAAACAGCATTTGACAAAATGCAATAGCCTTTCATTTAAAAAAAAAAAAATCAACCAACTAGGAATTGAAGGAAATGTCCTCAACATAACAAAGGATACATATGAAAAACCCACAGCTAACATTATATTCAACGGGGAAAGACTTAAAGCATTTCTCCTAAGATTAGGAACAAGACAAGGATGCCTACTTTTGTCACTTCTATCCAACATAATATTGGAAATTCTAGCCAGAGAAATGAGGCAAGAAAAAGAAAGAAAAGGCATCCAAATTGGAAAGGAAAAAGTAAAATTATCTCTGTTAGCCAGGTGTAGTGGCGCATGCCTGCAGTCCTGGGAGGGAGGCTAAGGTAGGAGGATCACTCGAGCCCAGGAGTTCAAGGCTGCAAGGAGCTATAATCTTGCCACTCACTGGACTCTAGCCTGAGCAACAGAGTGACACCTCATCTCTTAGAAAAAAAAAGAAAAATTATCTCTGTTTGCAGATGATGATATTTATATGTAGAAAACCCTAGAGATGCCACAAAGAAAAGTTATAAACAAATGCTGCAAAGTTGCAGAATACAAAATCAACAAACAAAAAATCAGCTCTTTCCATACACAATGAACTGTCCAAAAAGTAAATTAAGAAAACAATTCCATTTACAAAGCATTAGAAAGAATAAAATACTTAAGAAAAAATTTAACCAAGAAAGCAATATATACTGAAAATATATACTGAAAACTATGAAACACTGCTGAAAGAAATTAAAGATACAAATAAATGAAAAAAAAAAAATCTATGCTCATAGGCTAGAATTAAGATTTCCCTGAAACAACCTATAGATAGATTCAACACAATCCGTATCAAAATACCAACGTTTTTTACAGAAAAAGAAAAATCCATCCCAAAAATTCACATGGAATCTCAAGAGACCCCAAATAGCCAAACTAATCTTGAAAAAGATCAAAGTTGGAGAACTGAAACTTCCAGATTTCATAACTTAATACAAAACTACAGTAATCAAAATCGTGTGGTGCTCGCATGAAGACAAACATATCGGTCAATGGAATAGAAAAGAAAGCCCAGAATAAACTCTTGCATATATGGTCAACTAATTTTTGACAAGGGTGCCAAGACATTTCCTTATCTATGAGGAAAGAACAAGTCTTTTCAACAAATGAAAAGACTTTGGGGGTACTGGATATCTATACACAAAAGAACAAAACTGGACCATTAGTTTATATTATACCATACACAAAAACTAACAAATGGATCAAAGGCCTAAATTTAAAAGCTAAAACTATAAAACTCTTAGAAGAAAACAGAGAGGAAAAGCTTCGTGACACCAGATTTGGCATTGATTTCTTGGATATGAAACCAAACGTACAGGTAACAAAAGAACAACAGGACTTCATCAAAATTTAAAACTTTTGGCCGGGCACAGTGGCTCACGCCTGTAATCCTAGCTCTCTGGGAGGCCGAGGCGGGCAGATTGTTTGAGCTCAGGAGTTCGAAACCAGCCTGAGCAAGAGCGAGACCCTGTCTCTACTAAAAATAGAAAGAAATTAATTGGACAACTAAAAATATATAGAAAAAATTAGCCGGGCATGGTGGCGCATGCCTGTAGTCCCAGCTACTCAGGAGGCTGAGGCAGGAGGATCGCTTGAGCCCAGGAGTTTGAGGTTGCTGTGAGCTAGGATGACGCCACGGCACTCTAGCCTGGGCAACACAGTGAGACTCTGTCTCAAAAAAAAAAAAATTTAAAACTTTTGTGCAGAAGACACTATCAACACAGTGAAAAAGCAATTCACAAAATGGGAAGAATATTTGCAAATCAAATATCTGATAAGAAATTAATATCCAGACTATATAAAGAACTCCTACAACTCAATAACAAAATAAACCAGCCAATTTAAAAATGGGCAAAGGACTTAAAGAGACATTTCTCCACAGAAGATATACAGACAGCCAATAAGCACATGAAAATATGCTAGACACCTCAGTAATCACTAGGGAAAAGCAAATCAAAACTGCAAGACACTACTTCAAACTCATTAGGACGGTTATTATCAAAAAACAGGAATAAAATAAAACAACATCAACCACCAAAAAAAAAAAAAAACCCAGAAAATAAGTATAGATAAGAATATAGAGAAATTGAAACTCTTGTGCATGGCTGGTAGGAATGTAAAAATGGTACTGCCATACAGTACCTCAAAAAATTAAAGAATTACTGTATGATCAAGCAATTCTGCTTGAGTAGATATTCAAAAAACTGAAAGCAAGGACTTGAACAGATATTTGTATACCCAAGTTCATGGTAATATTAGTCACAATAGCCAAAAAGTGAAAACAACCCAAATGTCAATATTGACAGATGAATGGATAAACAAAATTAGATACACACAATGCAATGTCATTTAGCCTTAAAAAGGAATAAAATTATAATGCATACTACAACATGGATGAACACTGAAAACATGCTAAATGAAATAAGCTAGACATGAAAGAACAAATACTTTATCATTCCACTAATATGAGGTACCTAGAATAGTCAAATTCACAGACAGGAAGTAGAAAGGTGGTTATCAGGAGCTAGAAGTAGACGGGATTGGGGAATTATTGGTTAATGGGTACACAGTTTCAACTTGGAATGATAAAAGTTCTCAAGATGAATAGCAGTGATGGTTGCACGACATTGTGAATGTAGTCAATGCCACTGAATTATAAACTTAAAATGGTTAAAATCATAAATTTTATATATGCTTTACCAAAACTTTTTTAAAACAGAAAAAGAATAAGCACAAAATATGCTTCAAGGAATAAATACAATAAAGTTCAATTATAAATTGTAGTAGACTCTTTGAGGGATATCTGCTCAGAGTGTGAGGTCCCTTTTCTCAGAAGTGTTTGACTGTGCCCACAAGAGACAAATATATGAACTAAGCTTACCCAGTCAGATTTTCTCTCCCCGGAAGTTTGAAATCCATACTGAGATATGCGGAGCAAACTGAACTGCAGTTATATGTGGGCTTGCTAGCTATGAGGATGACTATGTACACAAAGGGTCATAGAACTTACTATGTACAGATGCAGAAAAAGTGACAAGTAACCATGTGGCACCAGACGGAAACAGAGAAAAGCTTCCTTGACTCCTAATAGTTTTCCAACTTCTGTGTTGTTTTAAAGGCTAAGTTACACTTCTCAGTCTTGGGTCCTATAAAATATTCCTATAGCACTATAATGTATTTCTTTTTCTTATTTAAGTAGACTTAAGTGAGTTTCTGTTACCTGAAAAACAAAAACCCTAGGCTAAAATAAATATTTTAATCTCAATGAAAGAAAAAGAACAACTCCATTCACACCCAAATGTAATCACAGTAAGTAAAATTTTGACCTGGGAATATAATATTCATTTTCTTTATAGTCATAGACAAAATTGGAATACACAGTGCTAACAAGTAACAGTACAAAAAAGCAAGATATTCATCAATTAAAAGCCTAAATTAACACCAGTTTTCCATGCATAATTCTTTAGAATGCTTTCTTGACTGAAAATTAAGCTGGTTCAAAAGTGAATAAATCGCACAAAAAGATTTATGAGTAAATTTTGATAAATTGGAAGAATTAGGAGGATCATGAAAATCTTATCTCCGCAGATTCACTAAACACATTCTAAAATGTCCGGGATGCTGAGCCAGTTTTTACGTGTGTCACTGAATCAGGTGTACATTCTTCTAGCTGGCAATAAGATGAATGAAGACAGTTACTATGGTTAATTTTAATGTGTCAATTTGACTGGGCCATGGGTGCCCAGGTATTTGGTTAAACACTCTGGGTGTGTCTGTGGGGGTGTTTCTGGAACAAGATTAACATTTGAATCAGTAGCCAGAGTAAAGCAGATTGCCCTCTCTCATGTGGGGAGACCTCATCCCATTCACTGAAGGTCTGAATAAAACAAAAGGCAGAGTCAGAGAGAATACATTCTCAGCTTACTGACAACAGATCCTGGAGTCCGTAGGCTCTGTAACTGTGTGATCTAATTCCTTATGATAAATCACTTTATATACACTATATATAACCTACTAACATACTAATAAATACTAATAATATACTAAATCTCTTTACACACATATACAACACACAAAGAGATTTATTACATACATTATAAACAGATACAGAAACAGATTCCATTGGTTCTGCTTCTATAGAAAACCCAGACTAATATAGCAAATAAAATTTTAATCAAAAGAGAGAAAAAGAGAGTTAGACAGACTACAAAATCTTTAAAAAAGAAGTACTCTTACATATAGGAAAATGTCTTTTTTTTTTCCATTTATTTATCTGATTAAAAAATGACATCCATGTGAATGTAATTGAAATGTTTTATCACAGAACTGCAATTAGTGACAATTCAAAGAATGTGCATCGATCTCCTTTAATATCAAAGTCTATAATGATCTCATATCTTCTGGCACAAGTGAACAATTCTTTTATATATCTCTCTGAGGTTTAATAAAAGCACTATCTTCTTTCACTTAAAACTGGCAGAATTATTTTTATAGTGGCAGAAAGACGTGAGTCAGGTAGATGGTCCACAGGGTCATCTGTATAACTTAGGGGTCAATGAACTAAAAGAATAAATACACTGATGTAACTAGACTCATTGTCTCAAGATCTAGGTTCTAGCTTTGGCTCTGTCACATTGAGTGTGTAACACTGAGAAAACCAGAACCTCTTAGGGTCTTAGTTACTTCATCTGTAAAATGAGGAAAATCGATTCTTAGATAACCTCGGAGGTCCAATTCTGCTCTGAAATTCCATTTTTCTAATGTAAGTAATACCTCTTCACTAAGAATAATGCCATTATAGTACAACTTGAATGTCCAATTAACTGATCAAGTGTGAAGACATAATCCAACATGGGTTCCTTCAAAGATGGTATGATACAGCCACATAAACTCGCTCTTCTTTTGTTCTACATGCATAAAGACATATTCCGCTGCCCAGCTCCTTATATCAAAGGGTACATGTTTTCAAATTTGGTATTAATTTGGTTGTCTGGGGAATCACAGAATAACAGTTACTGGTAACATAGGTAGAAAGAGAAATACCAATACTGTAAGCTTTAACAGAAAACATTCACTCTGATTCAATAAATTGACTGAGGAAGGTACACTAAAGCAGAGACTTAACTACCTGAACCCCCCCACAACACACACTAACAAAACAGACAACTTAAGCATAAATTCTGTGGAAAGTCAGAAAGGAAACATAGATAAAGAAGTAAACTATGAGAAAATTAATGAAAAAGACATAGATAGCATTAATTTGTAAATAATCAAGGAGATAAATGGAGGATACAAACAAATATAAAAATATTCATTTTATTTGGCTTGCTAAAATTCGGCGACTGTATTTTCTGTGAGATCTCATCTTATTTAGAGGGGATTAAAAATATTGGAACTTCATGAGAAATTAAAAGGATAAAAATGTAATACTAACCAAGTACAACCGGAAAGACCAAAAGTATCAAAACTTACTGAAATTTGGGTGACACCATCATAACAGATGTCACAAGAGTTTGTACATGAAGGCAAAAATTTAAATAACTATGTAACATTTATTTCCAGTTATTTTACTATCTTCATAATGATCTATGTATCCATCAAGGCTA
>NW_012156062.1:3255834-3276483 GCF_000956105.1 Propithecus coquereli
AAAAGTAAATAAAAATTAAATGCCGATGATTTAAACTGATCTTTATTCTTTTCAAGAACACCAGAAACCACATAAAAGCAAAAAAGAAATGGGCTGTATCGCACCACATGTGAGTAAAGCAATCCATAGCAACTGACTTACATAAACACCAGAAAACAGGGGAAAGTCTAAGTTACAAAGACAAATGGTCTATGAGTCTTAATTAGATGTTAGTAAAATCAGAGCAATTTGAGGAAAAAAAGAAACTTCAAGAGGAGGAGTGCACTGAAGGGGTTAAATCATACCAATTTATATATAAAAGCTTATATGGCTTATACCCGATAAAAGCATGTAAGAAACATGAAAACCAGCATCTAACAGAAAACATTAAGAGTCTGTGCTTAAGCATGAAGTAAAAAAAGGAAATATGCTGCAAAAAATAAAATAGCCATTCATTTCATAATTATCCCATTTTCATATTATTCACTCATCATTATACTTGTACTGAATGTATATAATTTATCACAGGGAAGCAAAATCTCTACACTTCTCCCTACCTTAGATTTTTAGTCAAAATGAATGCAAACAATCACGTGGGATTCAGCCAAGCAGTGACGTTAAATTCTGCTCTGTCAGAGAGAGCATCTGTCAAGCCCACATTTAAACTGCTGCCTGCCTGTGCAGCAGCTGAGGAACTGTGGATTTCACATTATAGACTAAAACCTCAGTAAAACTGCTCAAAAATCCTTCCTGCAGCTGCCAGGCAACAACGAAAGAAGAGAGGTAAATCCTATTCTTTTCCAACACAATCGAAGCACTACATTCTAGCTCTGGCTGCTTCACATTGCAGCTCAGTGTTATTACTAGAAATATGGATACGGAGAAGAGAACACAGCACTGCATTGTCCGGCCAGGAAAACAGCAGATGTAAAAAGCTTCAATGCATCAACTGTCGGGAAGAGTCAACAGTGCTCCAAATAGAACGGACAACTACAGCTCTTTTGTTTAACGAAAGAGAGAGGAAATGAAAGAAAGGGAAAATTTCAGAAGACTAGGACCCATATGAACAAGGAGGGTAACTGGAAGACAAGCAGACAGATGGACACTTTGGATACTGTGACAAGCGATCGCAGGAGGCAGACTGTTGGGGGATGTGCGCATGTTCGATAGCATCTTTTTTGCTGAAGTGATGGCGTGCCAAAAGTATTTTCAGTGGGCATAATCCTCTCCACATTAAATGGCCTGACCAAGAAAGGTATGTCGATATCTTGTTCATTTAAATGTGTTACCTTTTTATAGCCCTGGAGGCACTAATAGGTGATAAACAAGTTTATACAGTTCACTGCCCTTGAAAGTATGAAAGGGTTTCTTAATATATAATTTTAAAAATTGTCATTGTTCAGAAGACAAGCTGTCACTGCTTTATTCAGCTAAATATGCACCTTCGAGTAATTCTGGATTATAGACATATAAGAGGGAAAAGGCAAATAATAATAATATGTGCTTAAAGGATTCTCTGAGAAATTAAACTTAAATAAAAAATCCGTAGCCCTTCATAGAAAACATAGCAAACCTTTATCAAATTAGGTCATTCAGAATCCTTATCTAGTAAATTAAAGTGCTCTCTTAAAAATGGCTATCAAAAGAGACAATGCAGTGAAATTACATTAAATAGTGTCAAGGATAATACTGAGTTTTTTCCAAAGTCTTTTTAAAACAAAATCTTAATATATAATAGCTTTTAGTAACAAAAGCTCCAATATCTATCTCTCTAAATAAAGATAATGAATACAACCTCATAGTATCAACAAATTTTAAGTATTCCTGGGCTATAAGACGATACACTAAAAGGAAAGCATTAGCACAGGATCACATAAGGTAGTGTAAGTTTATGCACAACACCACAATAGAGTCACGTTATTACAGTGTCCATGAATACAACTTTCAACAAAGAGATACCAATAGTTGCTAAAAATTCCACTACCTTAAATACTGAGCTTTTATTTTAGATATAGACTGATTCTAAATGACTATATCTAAAGTTGTTGCTGATGATCATTTTAAAAGTGAAATTCAAAAATATAATATGCAAATACCTTGATATAAAAATATCCACAAATAGCAATACAAGGTCAAAAAATTAAATATAAATCTAGCTAACGTACTTCCAGGCTACATTAATATGTAGTCTAACTGCTGCCACTATATGTGTGTGCAGGACAGAGATAAATCAAATAAACTATTTTAGCAACAATCATAGTTAGAATAGCAACTCAGAGCTCGAGAAATCAAAGATAATTCTAAAATTTTACAAACCTATCAAAGATCCTGATTTGTCCTCAGTTTCACATCAGAATTCAACAGCTTATTATTTAATAATCACAAAAGACAAACATTTTTAAGACATATGTAAGCATTGCATTCTGAAATCAAGATGGAACAAGTTTACAGGCCCTATTACATCTCAACATCAGCTCTCACTCATACCCATGAATTTTCATTCTAATCTAAATACTAAAATCAGATAGTACTGTAAATATATGGTTGTAAAAATCTCAAGTACCTCTTGATACCTTTATCTCTCAATGTTAAAGTCCTCAGTTCAGCAGTTTTATAAGCTAGGCATCTCAAAACTAAAGTGTGTAAGTTTCTCTATTAAAGCATCACTTAAATCTAGGACTGTTCCAATAGACTAAAGATATCAACTTTTAAAAGCCAAATGATAAAAACTGTGGCTGTGTATACTGAACAGCATTTTACAGTGACAATATTCCCATGAACTTCAGATGTAAATATACATTAATAACTTGAAAATATTATCAAAAAAGAATCATGAGAGAAATCAAAGCTATTTCTATTCTGAAAATGTAAAAAGTGCAAAAGTATTTTGCATACCAAAATATTTTAACTTTCTTGCCTTGTTCTCGCTTTTCAAGAATTAAAATACAACAGGCAATAACTAGAGAATAATTTTATCATTTAATAAAAGGAAGAAAAGTTATTTCGATTTTATTTTCTTTTTAACAGAAAAATTATAATACCTGAGAAACTTTTAATAAAGAATTTTTAAAGGCTAGACACATAGACTTCATTTAGCCTCAGCAGCTTAATATTTACAAACATAAAAATATCATGAAGTTTAATTAAGATGCATATCTACCACACATTGTTATAAAATACTAGGACAAAAATTATGTTAGATTACAATATGTAATAATTTTCTGTTTTCTGTAACAATGAAATACTTTACAGACATCATTTCAGGTATACTGCTTTCATAAAAATAACTTATTAATTATGATTATTTTCTTCCATTCATTTATTTAGTCCTTTATTCAAACATCTGACCTTATATTTATTGCTTTTTAAGCCATCAAATTTGTACTTTCAAAAAATCTAAATGATTGAACTTCAACCAGATTTCAAGCATTATTATATCAACAGAAAGCTAATATATTTATCTTTGTAATACTTAAGCCAGATAATCAAATAAATTTAAAAGGCAGCTTTTGTTTCTTTTAAATTCACACACATAACCCTTGTATCTACCAGTCTCTTTATGAGGTAGAGGGGGAGTCATAACTATTTATCTAATGTATCATTTGGAAATAAAAGCTTAAAAATAGTTCCCTGGTCTAAACAGAACAGCCAACTATTTATAAGAACAAGAAGGAAAAAATGAGCTTCTAAATCAGAATGCTCAGCTGTATTATTTGCAGCTTAGCTCATAGAAAAACTATGTTCTGTTGGTACAGTGAATAGCCTTGGTCTTCATTATAGTAATGTGAGATTAAAATTCATGTAAATAAACTCTAATAAATAGCAAAACAGATGATGTTTTTTAAATCCCAAACTTAAAAACACACAGTTCATATCTCTCAAAATGATTAAATAATTTTTTACATTTGAGAAATATTATAACTTCTAAAAGTACTATGTAATCTCAGAAACCACAAATTTTTCAACCCTGGTGCCTGTAACACCTCAGAAATTCGTTCAAATTCCCACCCACTTGCTCCTCCTAGTGGCTGCTACTAGAATAGTACTTTTCATTCATTTATACCTAACACTTTCAATCAATATTTTCCAAGTACTTAACATGATTTATGTGATTTTTACTCTGTAACTACTCAGTAACATGAAAATTTCCATGTTAATTAAATATCATGTCAGGGTTAAACAAATTTTTTATCACCACAAATCTCTCAATATCACAGGCTAAATGACCATATGTATTTACATATACACTATAATTTCAAATAAGCAAATGATCCTGCATTAAAATTATTTAATTTGTTGTCTTTTGCTTAAAGAAATAATTTTCATAATAAAAAGTTCAAAAAATTAAAAATTACACATTCATTAGTCCTTCTTCTCACAATGTTTTTTCTCTTAATGGAATTCAAACTACAGCTCTTTGCCCACCTCTACCTTAGTTCAGAAAAACTAAGAACAAACAGAAAAAAGTAAGAACAAATACATACAACTTTGTGCTATGCACAGACGACCTTGTTGCAAGACAACACAACCAGTTCTTCGTATGTGGCATCATGAATCTCCCATACTGACATCTTATAACCTCTTTTAAAATCTCGAGCACTAATTGTTGTGCTATTAGAAGTCCTAAAAATTTAACAAATTCTTAGAACACAGCATAACTCAAGAATTTAAAAATATATTTTAAATAAATTTAAAAAGTTAAGTACTTGGATATGATAGTAGCTACTACCTGTATTTTGTAGGGAACCTGGAAAGACTGTTCAAGGTAGTTCTTGGTTTAATTCTAACACAGAGATAAGTGATAGTGTTCTGCCAAAGCCATAGATAATTAAAGATAATGCATGCTATATTTTTTAATCAATTTTAAGTCTAAGTAAGGACAATCATCTCCTGAATACTTCACACATGCAGAAGGTTAAAATTAGAAAAGAGTACTTAAAAATGTTCAACATTTATTACTGTCTAAAAATCCTATGCTGAAGTTACTGGACCCTGAAAATTAATTTTGACAGGTGCTTCTTCTCATTGACTTTCTCAACACAGTAGGGGCCAGTGGAAACATGCCAAGCAGTGTACTGTGACTAACAGAACTCTGCCACAATCAACCTTGCACCGTCTGTCCCACAACTGATACATGACCATTTTACAAAAAAGGCCACTGACTGTGCACCATACCACCAATGGTATGTCAAATCAATTTTAATTAATGCCAATAAAATTTCCATCTGCTCTCTAGGCCTTCTTATGTGGCCTTTCTCAGGAATCTAGAAACATTTTTCTCTTCTACATGCATACAACTTTTAAATCTTTAACTTGGGTCAAAAGTATAAATGACTGGAAGTATTGAGAATGGAAATAAGTAGAAGAAAATTAATCCAACACATCTCTTTAAAATGACCCTTTTGCTACAAAGTTATATTGTTAAAGAAATTAATACTGTTCTCAGTGATGTTGTTATGCTGCCAATGGGAAACAAATTATCAGTTTTGTTCCTGGGTTATCATATTTTCACAGCTTAAGAAATTCATATTTGCCTTAATTTTATTAGCATCCAAAGTCCCTTTTAGGCAGTTTTGTAAGATTTGGCATTTTGTAAACTTTTATGCTTCCTCTTTATAGCATGACTGCGAGGGATACGACGTGACCAAATTAGAAAATGATTGCCAAAGAATAGTATTGATTCAGAAGAAGATAACATTTTCAGTCACCAGTGTCTCATATACCACTACTGGACATTTACAACATGCTTCAGTGCCGGAGAAGACACTGCTGTTTTGCAAAGATGACCTGGAATGCCAAAAGGTCTCTGTTCCGTACCCATCTTATCGGAATACTTTCTTTAGTGCTTCTTTTTGCTATGTTTTTGTTTTTTAATCATCATGACTGGCTGCCAGGCAGAACTGGATTCAAAGAAAACCCTGTGACATATACTTTCCGAGGATTTCGTTCTACAAAAAGTGAGACAAACCACAGCTCCCTTCGAAACATTTGGAAAGAAACAGTCCCTCAAACTCTGAGGCCTCAAATAGCAACTAACGCTAATAATACAGACCTGTCACCACAAGGAGTTACAGGCCTGGAGAATACACTTAGTGCCAATGGAAGTATTTACAATGAAAAAGGTACTGGACATCCAAATTCTTACCATTTCAAATACATTATCAATGAGCCTGAAAAATGCCAGGAGAAAAGTCCTTTTTTAATACTGCTAATAGCTGCAGAACCCGGACAAATAGAAGCTAGAAGAGCTATTCGGCAAACTTGGGGCAACGAAAGTCTAGCACCTGGTATCCAAATCACACGAATTTTCTTGTTGGGCATAAGTATTAAGCTAAATGGCTATCTTCAACGTGCAATACTGGAAGAAAGCAGACAATATCATGACATAATTCAACAGGAATACTTAGATACATATTATAATTTGACCATTAAAACACTAATGGGTATGAACTGGGTTGCAACATACTGTCCACATATTCCATATGTTATGAAAACTGACAGTGACATGTTTGTCAACACTGAATATTTAATACAGAAGTTACTGAAGCCAGACCTGCCTCCTAGACATAACTATTTTACTGGTTACCTAATGCGAGGATACGCACCCAATCGAAACAAAGATAGCAAGTGGTACATGCCACCAGACCTCTACCCAAGTGAACGCTACCCTGTCTTCTGTTCTGGAACTGGCTATGTTTTTTCTGGAGATCTGGCAGAAAAGATTTTTAAAGTTTCTTTAGGTATCCGTCGTTTGCACTTGGAAGATGTGTATGTAGGGATCTGTCTTGCCAAGTTGAGAATTGATCCTGTGCCCCCTCCCAATGAGTTTGTGTTCAATCACTGGCGAGTTTCTTACTCAAGCTGTAAATACAGCCACCTAATTACCTCTCATCAGTTCCAGCCTAGTGAACTGATAAAATACTGGAACCATTTACAACAAAATAAGCACAACGCCTGTGCCAACGCAGCAAAAGAAAAGGCAGGCAGGTATCGCCATCGTAAGCTACACTAGACAACTTTTTTTCAAATGTGCAATCTGTAAATATTCCTAAAAGCATGTGTAATTAAAACTGATTACATCCATAGGACAAGTTTTAGTTAAAACTCATCACATAAAGGAATTCAAAAAGTTATTTTTTTATTTCTGAAAAAGGTAATTCTTAAAACTACAACATTATATAACAAAAAAGTATCCCAAAAGAATCTATAAAAACCTGTATGAGGGGATTCTGTGTATTAACATGCAATAACAAGCATGCATAAATCAATGGTTCAAGCCCCGTGTTAGGGGCCAATAAAATGTATTTGCATATATTTTCCATGTAAATTTTAATTTAGAAAATGAAGACAGTCAAAAGACCCTTCATTTTATATTTAGCTTTTTGTTTTAATACATAATTAAGTGTAAATAAAACATTAATATCAATTTTAAGGAAACTTTGTAACTGAGCAAAGGACAAATTTTCTGACCTGACTATTCTAGGGTTCTAAAAACTGTATTCCATGCAATAAGATTGAGTTGAGTTATTCCATAAATACATTCATAAAGCTCAGATGTTTCATCAATGCACTTCTCAACAAAGTATTTACCTTTCGAAAGTAATTGAGATATTCATTTTAATTTCCTTTATCAATACTCACATATATTGGGGAAAATTATTTTGACATGATGTGATAAAATGTAAAAAATTAATGTGTCTCAGGCTCAAGTTTTTATAAAAAAAGTTATTAAATGTTTCAAAATAGATAAATTGTTTCTCATTGATGTTAAGGCCAAGCTAGTTTTTCAATAGTTATTCAATTAAATCCATCATTGCACTCTTAAAGAGTATCACCATTTAACTTCAAGTATATCTGACTTCAAGTAGATCTACAAAAATAACTGAAGCAAAAGCAACACTTAAAGGCACAAATAGGTTGTACCGCTGAAAAAAGACAAAGAGTGCAGGTGTGGTTTCATTCAATACATTTTTAAGATGCATGTCTGCCAAACTGCAACACATGGGAAGTTTATTTCCTGACAGCAGGTGTACACATGCCAATACTTAATCATTTTATGGCACCTATTTCTTTATCTGAGTGCCAAGTTTACAAACCTGCAGTTTTTAATTTGGTAGATGACAAATATTCTGCATCACCAATTAAAAACCTTTCTGGGAGGGATGGGGGAAAACTACAAATGTTTGATGAACACTTGATTCTAGGATGAACAATGTATACAATGCACTTTTATCAAGTTTTTAATAAAAAATGGTAAACAAAATACTTTACTGAGTGTTATAATACAAATATTTTCACAGTAATTTTGTTTGGCTCCATCATAAATTTTCAAATCAAGAGATATCAATTCACTAACTTTAAAATAGTGTTTTTATTCTATACAAGTAAATTTATCCATCTTGATTTAGAATGTTTCTTATCTTAATTCTAATAATAATCATTTTATCCCTGATTCTACTATGAAGGAATAAAACACCAGAACAGAACTATAAACATCTGTTAAGGTAGAAAATCAAAAGAACTATTTAAGTACTTATTTAGTATGTTGCATTCTATTAACATTCAATTTCTCCCTGACTTTCAAATCAGTAGCCTAAGTGTTCTATTCTATTATACATCCAGTAATTCTGAAAGCTGATATATAACACCCCCTAGTTCTTGGTTCAAGTCTGTTTCTCACTTATTCTATATGATTACAGAAACATCAGAATCACTAAATAAAAGTGTAAACATGTGTAAACATGAGAGGGTAACACCAAATTAGATCAGTAAGTTTGATGAAAGACAAAAGGAATCCTTCCGTCAGGGTAATGTTCTCTGATTTATATTTCAAAAGTTAAAAAAAAAAAAAAAGAAAAAAAGGAGTACGCGTGCATGCGCACGTTTGTGTATATGTGTGTGTACGTACACAGGTGTGTACACAGAAACAGAACCCAAGTGCTATTTGTACAAATTATGGTTATAGTGCAAGATCTTTCAAGACAGTAATTTCCTTCTGGAAAAAGTCAAGTTTAAAAACACTGACTTACGAAAAACAGACTTTTTTAACAGACACCTAAATTCCTCCTATCTCAGGTATCAATTTAAAATCATTTTCTATATTCCTAATAATACAGTCTTGGAAAATAATGATAACCTTGTGACATTCTGAGTCCTCAAAGGGGATTGGATCAAATAAAGTTTCTTAGTACTGTTGAAAATCCTTATTTTAAAATAAATATTCTACCATTAATTTATTTTTGACTTGTCACTCTCAACAATATGCCAAGTTGATTTCTTGAGCAAAATGCTCAAGATAACATATTTAAACATCTCACCACTTGTTAACTGTGCCTTCTTCATTCCAGTACTATGCAGTTTTTGTATACATAAAAATATAAAATTGAATGACAGTATTACCATTTGGTAAAAGGAATGATTACAGGAACTATGTAATTTTTTTGCTCAAATAGGTACTTTAGAAGATGAAAACACCAAAAACTTTCAATACTTACAACACCAGTTTATTTTGATCAAGGTTTGAAGTAACGAAATTCTCATTCAACCAAATAATTTAGATTTCTCCTCACTTCACTGTATATAGCATAATCACATATAATCTCAACTGGAATTTTATTAATGTCTATTTCCAGCAAATCCTTCAAAAATAGCACCAATAACAGCAGTGCAGTCAGCGATTTACTGACTGTGTAAGCAGTGTGCTTGGTACTGTATTAAAGCATTTTACATATATGATCTCGTATAATCCTCATAAACAATACTAAGAGATAAAAAAGAAAGATTCATGGAGAGGTTAAATATCTAAGATCACACAGCTAGCAAAGCAGCAGGTTTCCATTCCAAAGAGCATGCTCTCAATCACTCTGCTGTTCTGCTATACGTTTCACATATGACAACTGCTAAAAAGTCTAAAGAGCTCAGCAAAAGCGGCCTGTCCCTCTATGCTCCCACTCTCTGCTTGTTCTTCATCTTTGCCAGGGCCTCCAGGCTTCACAGCCATTTTCACATGCTGGAAGGGCGCCTGAGGTGCAAATAAAGAGAAGGGCAAGGGGAGAGTATCTGACCCCCAGTTATTTTCTCTTCTTTTCAGTTGTTTATAAATGGTAACCAGAACCTTTGGAAGGCATGTACATTACTTGCTCATCTCTTGCTACTTAGGGCCCTAAGGTACATCTATAAACACAGGCAAGTGGCACTTAGGAATTATAAAATGTGCTTCTTTTAAAGCACAATTGATAATTTTTAAAAGACAGAAGTGGCACTACATTTACTCATCCTACTGTTATTCACCTACTGTTTTGCTGTGACATGGTAAAGCCTATTTATCCAGCTTATTTAGGTAAAAATTTTTTTCCTGCTTATCTAAGAAATTTCACTATTTAAATTAACCTAGGTTTTAAAAGCTCTTTCCCCCCTAATCCCTGTCTAAATACATTTCTAATATACCTCAGAGAATGTCAATGTAGAATTTAGACATTACTCCCAGAAGGCAGGTAATGTCATCAAATATTAAAATGGGCCAGAATCCCTACTACCAGCAAATTGTACAGTAATACAATTGTTCCCAGCTCCTATGATGATTCCATAACGTTCTGTAAGACCATGCCCTCTGTGCGCTCTGCCACCTGAACAAATCAGGGTGCAAAGGGATCCAAGAACAACTTCTCTATTAAAGACCAGCTGAAGATTTTGTTATCTGTTCATAATTAGTATTCACAGCAAGCCTCAGAAGAGCAATAAAGCTCTTGTGCATACAACATGATGGAGCTGAGACTATGTTGCAATAAATGCCTTATTAATGGGAAGAGATCAGGGAAACAAGAGTTTGGGGCTTGTGTTCCTAAGGTCACGCCACCATGAAGGAAGACCAACACATCCCCAAAGTAACCACAAAGATGACTGTCTGAGCTTGACACAATGTAAAATGTTGTTTGAGCCTAGAAATTAATGAGCAGAAAGAACTAGCCCCTTGTTTCACATTTGCTTAAAATTTGTTTAAAGTTGCCTTACATTCTCCTTTATCAGAAATCTGTTTGTATCATGACAAGGTAAAAAAAAAAACAAAAAACATAGCTACAGCCTTTTTCCTGACAGAAGAGAGGTTAAGAGAATGACTCCTATACACTTAAGAGAGAAAGCTAATAACTGGGCAAAAAAAAGAGGGGTAAACATGATTTTTACAAAAATAAAACAAAGCTTTTAATCAAAGTTCATAAGTAAAACTTCTAATTTAAAGTACAATTGTTCCTTGTTATGGGGGGAGGGATTGGTTCCAGGACTCCCTGTGGATATGAAAATCCACAAATGCTCAAGTATCACGTATAAAATGGCATAGTGTTTGCATATAACACATGCACATCCTCACATACACTTCAAATAATCTCTAGGTTGCTTATAATCCTATGATGTAAATGCTATGTAAATAGTTGTGATACTGTGCTGTTAGGGAACAATGACATGCAAAGAAGTTTGTGCATGTTCAGTACAAATGTTTTTGGGTTTTGTTTTTGTTTTTTAATATTTTTGATCGACGGTTGAATCCACATGGAACCCATGGACACAGAGGGTCAACTGTATTTGTATGTCTGTATGAATGTCTGTAAGTATACGTACATTCAAAATATATATATATATATATATATGTAAACCCAAGTTATCTTCTCTCATCCCCAAACTTAATACTTTTTCAGCATTCCCCATCTCAGTGAATGGCTAACACCAGTCAACTGATCACAAAGGAATACCAGGAATCACCTTTCATCTATCCCAAAGACCTGGATCCTTACTGGAATCTATCTGTTATTCTTCATCTTACTCCTCTAATATAGCATCTCTCACTTTTGAACTACTACAATGCCTTTATAACCAGTTTCCTCATATCCACATAATCTGTTGCCAATATTACAGCCAAAATGGTACTTTCAAAACACAAAGCTGCTGAGCACAACGGCTCGCACCTGTAATCCCAGCACTTTAGGAGGCCAAGGTAGGAGGATCACTTGAGGCCAGGAGTTTGAGACCAGCCTGAGTAACACTGCGAGACCTCATCTCTACAGGGAAAAAAAAAAAACACAGCCAGGCATATACCTGTAGTCCTAGCTACTCGGGAGCTGAAGCAGGAGGATCACTTGAACTCAGGAGTTTGAGGCTGCAAGGAGCTGTTATCATGCTTGGGCACGATAACAGCCTGGCAACAGAGCAAGACCCTGTTTCAAAATAAAACCAAAAAAGAAAAAACCAAAAAAACCCACAAAGCTGTTCATGTCATCCACTGCTTCAATGGCTTCTCAATGCACTTAGGATAAATACCAAAATCCTGAAAACCCTTCACCAGCTACAAGGTTCGTAAATGATTCTCTCCCTTGTTAAGGCTAATCTCTCTACCTAATCTTTTGATCCCATTCCTACCTTTTACCTCATTATAAATTATTGTCTCTCTCCCTCAAGATTGATTTGAAAAGCAAAAAACAAAAAAAAATCCTAAACGAGGAACAGTGAACTAAAATCTGACTTTATAACAGTCTCACGCTTTTTTTTAAAGCCTTTTTATTTTGTTTAAAGGAAACTTTTTTATGGTATCAAATCAAATTCTCTCTGTAGTGAGCAAGTATAACAGTGATATGGAGAGAAGGGATTCCAGAGACGTTAGGAAGTAAGGTCTATAGGTCTTAACAATGCCTGGATACTCCTGGAGATGAGGGAGGAAGTACGTAGCAAGGATGATGCCCAAGATTCTGCCCTGAACACTGAAGAGATGACAGTGCCATTCACCAAGAGAGAAAACACTGTATAAGAACCTGATTCGCCAGGGACAACATAATAAAGAACCATCAAGCAACATACAAAAGGACCATCAAGTGGCACTGAGGACCTATATATTAAAAAGCATCAATAACAATGATAATAAAGTATAATTACCACTCTAAACACATGAAAGAATAGGAAGTAACTAAAAATATAATGCATAATATGAGCTTAAAATTCATTTGATAAATACTTTCCAAGTGACACCTATATATCAAAGTACTCTGTTCTCAGCTCTGAAGATATAGAGGAAGGCGAAAAGAACATGGTTTCTACTTTTAGACTCTTATCAAAAAAAAAAAAAGTCAAAAGAAGTAAGAAAATTACTAGAAGAAAAGGTCTCTGAAAAAGTGACCACTAAACTGAGATCTGAATTATGAGAAGGAATCAGTCTTATTAAGAGCCAGGGGAAGAATGTTCTAGGCAAAGAGAACTGGAAGGATAAAAGCCAGGAGGTGGAGAAGAAATTGACAAGTTGTTGAAAAACTCAGAAAAAGCTAATGACTGCTATATTTGCCTTTGGGGTCTTAGTCATAACTTCTTTGCCCAACAGAAATAAATAAATGGGAGTTAATTAAATTAAAAAGCTTCTGAGCTAAATAAATAATCAATAGTTAATAGACAAGCTACAGAATGGGAGAAAATATTTGTAAACTATACATCTGATAAAGGACTAATATCCAGAAACCACAAAGAACTCCAACAAATCAACAAGAAAAAAGCAAACAACCCCATTAAAAAGTAGGCAAAAGACATGAACAGAAGTTTTTTGGAAGAACATAGACAAATGGCTAACAAATGTATGAAAAAATGCTCAACGTCACTAATCATCAAGGAAATGCAAATTAAAACCACAATACCACCTTACCCTTACCAGAATGGACATTATTAAAAAGTGAAAAAATAATAGATGCTGGCGTGGTTGCAGAGAGAAACACTTACACACTGTTGGTGGGACTACAAATTAGTACAACCTCTATAGAATGCAGTGTGGAGATTCCTCAAAGAACTTAATGTAGACTTAGCATTCAATCCATCAATCCCACTACTGGGTATCTACCCAAAGGAAAAGTGGGTGTCTTATTGACACCTGCATCCAAATGTTTATTGCAGCACAATTCACAATTGCAAAGATGTAGAATCAACTAAGTGCCCTTCAATTCACGAGTGGATAAAGAAAATATGATATGTATATGATATGTATATCATATCATATGTATATGTCTATGGAGTACTACTCAGCCATAAAAAGGAATGAAATAACGTCTTTTGTGGCAACTTGGACGGAACTGGAGACCATTATCCTAAGTGAAGTATCTCAAGAATGGAAAACCAAACACTATATGTTCTCACTAGTAAGTGGGAGCTAATAGATGGGTACACACAGGCACAAAGCAATATAAAGGACATGAGAAACCAAGGGAGGGGGGAAGGAGGGTAGGTGTGAGATAAAAACTTACCTATTGGGTACAATAAATACTATTCTGGTGATGAGCACACCAAAAGCCTCAACTTAAGTATTATACAAGATATCCATGTAACAAATACACTTGTACCCCCTTAATTAATATTCTGGAATTAGAAAAAACTAATCAACATTTTTTTAAAAAAAGGCAGTGAAGCAAAACCGCAACCAAGACTTTTCTTAACAAGTAGTGTCCCTTTACTTAAGGGCACAGACTTGTGGATAGAATTCAGAAGGTCCCTGAATTCTGATGAGAAAAAAAAATTATACGATTTTATTTTTATCGGCCTCTAACTGAAAATAACATTTCCTTCCTTCATGAATGTAGATAAACAAGCCACAGAAATATTAGTAATGGTTGTGACTTTGTCACCAACAGAAATCAGGTATTTTCATTATCACCTTACAATAGTTACAGATATCTTGAAATATTATGTATGCTCACCATACTTTAAAATTTTGGCATTTGTCAAATTTGTCACTAGATCTTGTTATTTAATACATCAGTAAAGAAGCACAAAATATTATGGCATAAATGTGTATTTTTAAAATATCTGGATAATTTTACTTCAATATAATTGGTTTTCTTTATCTTATGCATTCTATTTTATGCATTAAAAACAGCATTCAGAGAGAAGATTCACAGGATTCAACAATCTGCCAAACAGGTCCATGGCACAAAAAAGATCATGAACTACAATAAAAGAAACAAGATACCTCATAACTAAATACAACTTATGGTGCTTGTTTGGGTCCTATTTCCAATAAATGAACTACAAAAATAGTTTTCAGAAAAACCAAAGAAATTGGGAAAAGAACTATCTGATGATATCAACATGTTTATTTTGTGGTGTAAAATAATGGCACTATGGCTATGTAAAAAAAGCCTGTATGTTTTAGAGATGCAAAGTATGCAGTAACAAAATGACAATGTCCGGATTTTGCTTTAAAATGTTTCAGGAAAAAGGGAAGAGGTAGAATAGATGAATAGTAGTTTAAAAATGATAATTACAGAATCTCTGTGATGGGCAGATGGAAGATCATGTGCTATTTTCTCCAATTTATGTTTGAAATTTTTCATAATTAAGGAGTTAAGAAAACAAAAATAAAAAAGCATCTCCTTTTGGTAGCTGCTTTGCAAAAAGGAGCCCCTCTAAAAGAAAAAAAAAACAATTACAAAGAGGCATTACCTGTCAGAAAGCAAACTAGAGAATGATGCTCCTTTCTCTAAGCTGACGTCCTACAGCAGGTTGCCTGTCTTGATGAGTGTGCAAGCTAACTAGGGACTTTTTTTTTTTTTTTTTTGAGACAGAGTCTTGCTCTGTTGCCCGAGCTAGAGTGCCATGACGTCAGCCTAGCTCACAGCAACCTCAAACTCCTGGGCTCAAGCGATCCTTCTGCCTCAGCCTCCCAAGTAGCTGGGACTACAGGCATGCGTCACCATGCCCGGCTAATTTTTTTTATATATATACTTTTAGTTGTCCAGATCATTTCTTTCTATTTTTTAGTAGAGACAGGGTCTCACTCTTGCTCAGGCTGGTCTCAAACTCCTGACCTTGAGCGATCCACCCGCCTCGGCCTCCCAGAGTGCTAGGATTACAGGCGTGAGCCACCACGCCCGGCCCTAACTAGGGATTTTCCTCTTTCCTGTTCCATTATGTTCAGGGAAGACAAGAATCCTTAAAATTTGCTATGGTATTATTCATATTTTATGAGCATGCACTGTCTGAAGGCACTCATTCATTCATTTCAAAGAAAAAAACCCTATTTTCCCATTATATCAGCTGCCTAGAAATAGAAAATTAGATCTTTGATCAAATTAGCACATGTTGGCATTACAAATAGCAATAATTTAGGAGCAATAATCATATAATCGTAAGCTACCAGGTACTGATTAAGTTTAGGCTTTATATTTAGAAGAACCTGAACTTTATATTCAGAACACAGTAGGAGGAGGAGAAGGAAAGCTAAATGGTTGCAAATACACACAAAGGATGTAATGCCAGGTAACTGCAGTCTCCATGGCTGGTAGAAAGCAACACACTGGATAAGAGGGGGAAGGAATGCTGCACTTAAAGAACTGGACCATAAAAGATGGTCCCCAGGCTATCAAAAAATGACTACAAGTGAAAAGAGCTGGACTATACATCACTCTGGTCTTAACGTACTTAAGGCAGGGAGATGAACCAGGTTCTACAACCTGCAGGGAGGTGGGTTTGCTAATCCTCTCTTCTCCATGCCCATTTACACTGTCCTGAGCTCCAAATTTGCCATCTAACTCAACAGTCTTTCTCATCAACTGCTTTTTTGTCTCTGCACTATACTCTTTTCTCAGCCTGGCTGACTGAGCAAAAAACAAACAAATAAACAAACAAACAAAAAGCAAAAACATCTTATAACTTTGTTCCCCAAATACCATATGATGTCACAATCCAGCAGATATCTTAGTAAAAATGTCATTATGACATTATGAGAAATATTCTTTTAAAAAAATTCCAAAAATCAATCCTATTAACTTTAACCAAACATTCCCAATTATAAAAGATTTACTTGTAAAACTTTTATTCCTTCAGAACTAAGTATATTTTACAATACTGTTTCTCACTACTTTTAGTATAACATCTAAATCCATCATTAACAATTTTCATTTAATATTCTCACATCTCCTAAGATAATTTTAACTACGGTACACAGGCAACAGCCATTATGCAACTGTCTCCACTCTTACAAATATGATGTTAAGTTAGTATGTTTACTTAACAGTTACGTGTGTGTTTAAATAGTATCCTTCCTAAAATTCATCTATCAGTTCCTAAAGACAAAAAATTCAATGAGTACTGATCACTTGAATTAGAAAAAATTGTCGCTCTCTATATCCACTGACAAAAATTTAAGTCAAGAGGTTAGCAAACAACAGCTGTGAGACAAATCCAGGCAACTAATCGTTTTTGCATGACCACAGCCCAAGAATGGTTTTTACATTTTTAAACTGTTGAAAAAAATCAAGATAATATAAAAAATAAAAAGTAATTTTGTGACATGTATAAATTATATGAAATTCAAATTTCAGTATCCATAAAGATTTATTGCAAAGCAACCACACTCATTCACTTGCCTATTGTCTATGACTGCCTTTGTACCACAACAGCAGAATTAAATATCTGTAATAGGAACCAGCGTTAAAGCGGGTACTCACTGCTGGTTGGCACACTACAAATCACAAAGATGCAGTTATACTGCTTTACATTATTTTAATCCTCCAAAAAGCACATATCACTAATATTTTTGTCCTCCCTCCTGTTTATCACTGTATCCCCAAGATCTACAGCATAACACTATTCAACATACAGCAGGCACTCAAGAAATATTTGTTCAATGAATGCGAAACACAGCATTTTGTGTGCCACGCGTTTTGCCATACAGTGATGCTTAAATTTTATTTTCTTAATTACCAGTGCATATATATCATATCAAAACAAGAAGAGAAAAGTACTGTGTTCTCAAGGCACAGTGAAATGTAGACTTTGTTAATGAATTAGATGGCAAAGCACTGTTTGTAAAGACACTAAACCTGGGCTAAAAGGATACAAAATATATCAGTATTACCAGACTAAGCACCCATCACAACGTTCCCAACTCACAGAAAAGCAGTGGTCAGAAAAACTGGAAGTTTAAAAGGAAATATCTCATCACAATAGAATTTCTTCACAAAAATCAAAAATTAAAATTAGGCTGCAAAACAAATTTAAGAGGTTCATTTGTTAGCCAAGGAAGAAAAATAGTTTACCCAATGTGAGTTAAATAAGCTCTATCTGAATGAAGTAGGCAAAAAAAAAATGTATCCAGAGAAAATAAACTTGTTTAAGACTATTAGCCTTTCATCAAGAACTACTGCTTAAAGAGCTGAGGACACTGGGTGCAACAGCAAATGTCAATCAAAAGTCAAGGCAAATGATTGTGTAATTTTCTTTGGCTATTGCTGAGTTAACAGTTGTTACTAACACTACTCAGTTGTTTATTTTAGGAGTCAATGTTACGTTTTGAAATGACTGAGGAATTACCCCCATGAATATTCTACAAGAAACAACTATAGGCAAGAATAATTTCAAAATAGTTCAGAAAACACTAATCAAGTACAACCTGCAGTACAATCTGTTAAAACGTGTTACAACGAATAGTGGTAAATATGTGAGGAGCAGAAAACAGTTTAGATGGACAAATTTACAAAGCTTGTAAAAATGTTAGGCATCCATAGCCTATAGTTACTCATCAGCAGGTATTCTGAAGAAAATACTTTTATTTATCATGTGCTGCCGAGCCATTAGCATCAGCAGTGACTTTACTTGCTCTCACAGATTAACCATCACTAGTTCTATGAATTTTTATTAGAAATAATTGATGTGCCCTACCGCACATAAGTCCAATGGTTTATTAGTAATAAAGTTTTACTGTGATTTTTTTGAGCTCAGAGCCAAGATTAAATTTTTCTGAATGAAAAGATCCAGCCTCAACCACTATTACTAAACACTGAATGGCTTTAAAAATTAGGTTTTGCTACAGATTTGATGGTTGTTCTTAATGAATTCAAATTAAATTACAAGACAAAACAGTGACTATATAAGTAACTATTGTTTTGAGGACAACTAAGGTTGTTTGCATTACAGGTAATCTCATGCTACTTTATATACTTCCCATGTTGTTAAAAATTAAAACAAGAAATGAGAATTCCATTCTCACACAAATCAGCACTGGATATATTTTCCAAACTCAAAGTAGAGTTTAGGCCTCATTCTTCAGACGGCAATACAAATGCAAAAGACATTTCCTTATTTCAAAATCCACGTAACTGTCCAATTGGAGAACTTCCACCAAATCCTCCATTGACAATGATAAGTCTCTAATGTAATGACATGCTAAAAAAGGCAGATATCAAGAAAATAATCTAGAAGTCTAGAAATGCCTTCCGAGTGACAAATATGCTCATTCAATAACATATGCTCATGAAATGATAGTATTTTAGCAGTACCTATCTGTATGAAAAGATATTTTTTTCAAAGATGAAATACACAAAATCTCATTACAGATCAGCATTAATGGATGAATACAATCAATTTGGGTAATAGGGAACACTAACTTTGAACCCCAATTAAGCAAAATATTATCCCTTTAAAAAAGAAATTTCATTCTTCTCATCAGCAAACCAGTATTACACATTGTTATATTATTACATTTGTCATTAACAATTTGTGGAAATTTGATTTATCTCTTATTACGTAAGTATCTACATAATTTCTTTGATTTTGTCTATTGGCCAATAATCCTGAAATATTTACTATCTGCAACCAGGCATAATAGCTCACACCTGTGATCCCAACACTTCGTAAGGCTTCCTGAGGCCAGGAGTTTGAGGCTGCAGTTGGTGGTATGATTCCACCACTGTACCTCAGCCTGGGCAACAGAGTGAGACCCTGTCTCATTGCTATCTGACCTTTTAAAGAAAATGCTTGCCAATCCACAATTTAAATAATTACACTTAAACCTTCTTAAATGACTTGTAGACTAAAAAATGTAAGGCAATAATGAAAACACAAACTATACAAAATCCTGCTATATTACCTATCTTTGTTCATATCTGATTCTTCATTTTTGTATTCTCATTAAAAACAATTTTGCACTGAAGTTTTTAAGAATTCAGCTTAGATAAACACTGAATGGTTTTGGAAACTAGCTTTTATTACAAACTTGATAATTGTTTCTTAATGAATTCAATCTAAAATAATAAGGCAAAATAGTGCTTACATGTAAATCTCATACTGTGGTAAAAGATGGCTTGCTTATTTTAATGTGCTAACACCAAAAATCAATATAGCATAAATAAATAAAAGCCCAAATAAAAATGGTAGATTTTCACTGCAAACCAAATATAAATGTTAGCGTACTTAGTTTAAATGTACCAGTGGAGACTTCAATCATATTTTTATCAGTTGTGTGTATGTGTGGGGGGGAGTATATGTACACGGAGGGGGAAATGGACAGAGAGAGAATAGGAGAAACTTTTCCTATTACTGAAAACAGTTCTGCTAACTTCACTAAATGACATTTATATAAGTATAACCAATTGAGTAAAATGTGAACAAACTATATAATCCACCAATTATTTTTATTAAAATACTCATACTTTGTAATCATGCTATTTATGTATCTCCAGTTTTTCAAATGAATGTCAAAGTAGAATTTTTTAATGCTGCCACCCTGAGGCTGTGTACAATGTTCATCCAAACAAAAAATGATCATGTCTATTTATACATAAAGTCTTCTACAATGGTACTCATATTAGAACTTCTCTATTTGTGCTTTAACTATATTTGGTTTTACACTCATTCTGACTGCATTCTAAATCT
>NW_012156062.1:3276533-3278459 GCF_000956105.1 Propithecus coquereli
TACTTTGTAATCATGCTATTTATGTATCTCCAGTTTTTCAAATGAATGTCAAAGTAGAATTTTTTAATGCTGCCACCCTGAGGCTGTGTACAATGACATTTATATAAGTATAACCAATTGAGTAAAATGTGAACAAACTATATAATCCACCAATTATTTTTATTAAAATACTCATACTTTGTAATTATGCTATTTATGTATCTCCAGTTTTTCAAATGAATGTCAAAGTAGAATTTTTTAATGCTGCCACCCTGAGGCTGTGTACAATGTTCATCCAAACACAAAATGATCATGTCTATTTATATATAAAGTCTTCTACAATGGTACTCATATTAGAACTTCTCTATTTGTGCTTTAACTATATTTGGTTTTACACTCATTCTGACTGCATTCTAAATCTTAAGTACTTTTATACAATGCTTAGAAAACACTTAAATTGTAGTGTCTTTGTACCACTGAAATTATTGAATTAATCAAGAGGGTGAGATTTGAACAGCCTCATTAATTTGATTATCAATCTGCAATAAGTGTAAGCTAGAAATAAGTGATTTCTATGCCAGGCAAGGTGACGTGTGCCTATAGTCTCAGCTACTAAGGAGGCTGACGCTAGAGGATCAATTGAGCCCAAGAGTTCACATTCAGCCGGGACAATACAGCAAGACCTCATCATAAGAAAGAATGGTGGGGAGGAGGAGGGGGGAGGGAGAGGGAAAGGAGAGAGTGAGAGAGGGGAAGAGGAGAAAAGGGGGGAGGGAGGAGAGACAGAAAGAGAGAGGGAAAGACAGACTTCCAGAATCCAGTAGGAAATCCTTGCTCTTCTCTTCCCTTCCAAATGGGCAAAACTAAATGGAACTAATCAATTCTAGGACTACAGTTCAAACTTGAAGCAAGAGATCATTCTATGACTCCCACCCTCTCTAATGATAAATCAAATCCCTTGGATATCTACATTATGAATTTCAAATTCAAAAGAGCTGGCTGCCTCACCAACACCTTTTAACAAATCAAATAGAACAGAAAGAGATGTTAATCCTAAAGTTGAATTGGCAATCTACACATCTAAAGAAATAATATACCACATATTCATCAGGAGAGGGATTAGTCAGACAGGACAAGGAACAGAAGTCACAATGGCAAATGATGACAAAGCCTATCTATCTAGGCAGTCCCCAAGGAGAAAGATACCCTGGCCTTACAACAGGTCTTTCTTTAATGAAGAGATGCAAATATAAGACTACTCTAACGCCATTAAACATTTAAAGGATATAATTTATTATGTGCTCATTGTACAACTGAACTGTGACTTCCAATGTAGCTTCTTTAGATGGACAATATGTATGTCCTAGATAGAGCTGAGTATTCAGTGCCTTGGCAATTACATTTGTCACTGTAAATTAATAAATCAGCTTTTGATTTCAGATGCTACTCTCATAAGTTGATCAAAATGATTCAATTTCTCATGCTATACTAATATCACCAAGTTCCTCAGCCTTCTTTGGGCCATGGTACATCACTAAAGTAATGCCACCCTATGAGGCAACTTGGAATCCAAGCTGATTTTCCCCAGGCAATAAAACCTTCAGTGCTGCTGCTCATCACCCACGGTCATTTATCCTTTGATCTATTACATAACAAAAACGCTAATGAAAATTATTCAAGCACTTAGAACCAGATTCTATGACTATAAATTGGTCTTCAGTAATCTACAAAACAGTTCCAGTATAAAATGTAAACGACAGTGTAACATACTAAAGCACTGTTTTTGTAAAATCTACTACACTATGACCTTTACACTGATTTTTAAAACTTTAAAGAAATCATATGAACTTTTTAAATATATTAATAATGACTCAGAAAAGTTAGAAATAATTCAAAAATATCACAGGTCTCCCCAAAACTGACACCTATCAATTTATTATATTTACT
>NW_012156062.1:3280150-3281258 GCF_000956105.1 Propithecus coquereli
TTCATATGAACAAATTGGTTCAAATCATGTCATGAAATTAAGGGCAATATTAAAGATTAATCTTTGTTCTTCAAAATAATGAAAAGAAATATTAAAATAGAAGCATTTGTATGTTAAACAGTAGTGGTTAGTCTATAAGTACACTGGGAAGTTAGAATTTAAAAGTGAATAAATATGTTTAATACACCAATTTTGTTAAAATTGAATGGATTAAAGTTGTACTGATGCAAGTAAATAAAATGAAATAAAAAGCTCTACTCTAGTATGTCCAGAAGAGAATATTAGGCTAAAAGAAAACTAAAATCTGTTTTTTATGCAATTCTGAGAGTCATGTAGAATTACAGCATTATACACTGAACTATAATTAAGAGAACATACATAATCAAACAAATTTCACGGTATAAATTTTTATTATGTCGTTAACAAAACACCATCACATTTCCAAACTGGTTTCTATTTTCTCCTATTCTTACAATGATCAACATTAAAACACTTTCAGCAAGGCAATGTTAAATTTATTTAAAATTATACAATGGTTTCCAGATTATTCCTGACATATGTGCCAAAAATAACCGTGTCTATGCACCTTTCGAGAGTAAATCTCAGGTGTTACGTGATAGTAGCATTAACTACACGGTCACTGGCCGATTAATTTTAAAAGGTATGCTACAGATATTAACTAAAATCATGAAGATGTTTTGAGTAAAGCAATAATTACCCTTTACTGAAATGCAAAGCTAAATTTATGGAGTTTAATCATATAGGCTTACACCAAAAGTACCATCGAGTATGCAACGGATTTTCGATAAATCTAAGTAAGATACACAAACTGAAAAACATTATAAAAATAACGTTTACTTTATATATATTAAGATACTCTGACACCTATTAATATGTTCTTTTGCTATAATTCATTTTTCTTTAAGTATATTGCCTCAAAATGCTGATTATGCTCACAAAATATTAAGCTTAAATCAGATTCTAACACTTCTTTTTTTTTTTTTTTTTGAGACAGAGTCTCACTCTGGTGCCCGGGCTAGAGTGCCATGGCGTCAGCCTAGCTCACAGCAACCTCAAACTCCTGGGCTCAAGCGATTCTACTGCCTCA
>NW_012156062.1:3282248-3287253 GCF_000956105.1 Propithecus coquereli
ATAAGAAACCAAATAATGTTGTTTTGTTTAGGGGGTACACCTTAATACTGTTCAGGCTGACTTAGGATCAAAAATCCTGTTCCCTGAAATATCAAGACAACCAAGAGTTTTGAAAATTATTGCAAGTGCAATATAATATTCTCAAGCAGAATAATATTCCAGTCTAAATGCAGTGTCAAAAATCACCTATTATAAAAGTAATATTCCTACTTAAATTCTGTGACTACGTATTAAAATTTCAAATACTTTATATACTATTTAGACCAAAGTAAATAATTTAAATCTAAAGAAGTTACATTTCTTTCTATATATGAGCCCTAACAGATGGAAAAGGCTAGCCTAGTTATCATCCTCTTTATAAAACTTCTTTGTAGCTATTTTCTCTCAAAGGCGAAAGCTCTCTGCTATAAGATAAACATACACAGCTGTAGTAAAAAATACCCCCATTACTTGAGAGGAAAAGAATTCTCTTAGTATTTAAATAAATCAATCTTCATAACTTTGAATGAAAATTGAATCATCGAACAGGCAATGTTAAATATATCAATGAAGCTATAGCTGCCTACATTAACATATTAGTTAAAATAAGATTATTTATAGAATCATTAATTCATAATGAAAGTAGCCATCATTTGTTGAGCCCTCTTTGTGTTAAGCATTTTACACACAGTGACTCCTTTACTCTCCAACAATACTATGATGTAAGTTCTATTATCTTTACTATAAAATAAAAACACCCCTGATGGAAAGGTTAAATCACCTTCTTAACTTAACCAGCAGCAGAATGAGTGCAGAGCTGGGATGCAAAGCTTTACATCTGCCGTGTTTCCGACTGATTACCTTCTCTTTAACAAGCTGGCACCGCTTATCAGGAATTTCAAACTGAAAGGCCAATAGCATCTATGAAGGCAGCACAAGTAAGTGAAGAGGGCCAGATAAAGCACAGCACAGCAGCGAGGCCTGCGGCAATCTAGAGAAGGCATCATATCCAAAGACCGCGGCCACTGCGTAGGCGGATGCGGCTGTGGCCCTGCGGTGCTGCGACCCAGCACCCTGCCATGCCGGACAGCATCTTGAAAGAAGCTAGAAATCCAGACTGTTTATGGGACAAGCTCTTATTTTTAAATGTTGGTAGTGAAATAAAAATGTCCAGTATAATGGATGGCTAATGAAACATATCCGGGGCCACATTTAGATCGGCACAATGAATGACTCCGAAGTATGCTGAAGCAGACACACCGTGTGACACTGACGTTTACGGACTAGCAGGCTGCACCCCACCCAGGAAGAAGACGCTTCCCCACAGCCGTCCCTCCAATCTGCACAGCAGTCTTCTCTCGAATCTTCTTACTTGCCATGCTCTTCCCATCACAGCGTGTTTACTCTTGCTTTTTGTTCACTGTTCTTAAAATGTGCTCTCCTGTCATCTTCACCAATTTAGCTCCTACACAAACTTCAGATCTTACTTCAAGTACGACCTCCTCAATGAAGTACTCTGACTAACGCAACAGAACCCCCGATTCTAGGCTCTTAAGGCACAGCACACCTCTCCACAATTTTACATTTGAGTGACGGACTAACGTGTCTCCCCCCAACCAGACCATAAACCAAGTCCACAAGAACACATCCGGTTTTGTTCATCTTTGATGTTCCAGCGCCCAGCACAAGGCATGGTGCACAGCATACACTCAACAAGTATTTGCTTAAGGAAGAGAGGAAGGAAAAAAAGGAAAGAGAGCCCTAAGGAGGAAGCCTTAAACAACTATGTCCATCTTCTGCAGGCCTGGGCTTAGACACAACTCCAGACTATTGCTGCTACCACAGCACTCCCTTAACACTTCAATCAAAGATGACCAACAAATTAATCAACAACCAAATGAGAATGAAGGAAGCTTTATAAAGAGGATGTATAAAAGCTTTATAAAAAGGTAGGGTGGGGAAGTTACTTATGTATGGGTTCCTCCTTTTAAGAATATAACCTAGTTGAGAGACTGAAATCCTCCTGAAAGTGAGAGTTGATGATGATATCATTACACCTCTTAACATACGTATCGGAAATCTAGCTAAGTTTGTCGCCCAGGCTGGAGTGCACTGGCACAATCATAGCTCGCTGCAGCCTCATATTCCTGGACTCAAATAATCCTCCCACCTCAGCCTCCCAAGTGGCTGGGACTATAGGCATGAGCCACCATGACCAGCCAATTTTTTTAAAATAATTTTTGTAGAGATGGGGGGGTCTCACTATACTGCCCAGGCTAGTCTTGAACTCTTGGTCTCACATGATACTCCCGCCTCAACCTCCCAAAACGCTACTGCGCCCACTTCATACAATTTTAATAATCACAAACAAATCTGATGACATTTTAAAACAAGTATATTGACAAAATAACTGAAACCCAACCCTAATTTGAAGTCTAAAAAAGTTTTTTAAAAATTCTAACTTTTAAAATCAGATTCCATACTCTTATTTGCTATCTGCTTCTGGAAATGAGTAAATAAAGCATGGTAAATTCCCAGTAGGTATAAAGATAATATCTTAATTCTGAGAAATCACATCAAATATATAATGATTCCATGTCATATAGAGTCCAAAAAGATCTGATAATTCACAAGTGAAGACAAAAGTAAATTTAATATTAGTGTTTTAAGTATATAGACACTCTAATTAATGCATATACATAGTATTTAAGGTATAAAAGGCATAATACTCTAGAATATAAATATGCAAAATTAGGTCAACAGAATTCCTGCTCTACATCACCAAGTCCTATCATTGACTAAATAAAAATTCAAACTGTTAAATGTGGCTTGGACAGAACATCTAGAAATAAACAACTTTAGGGGTTAAAAAATAAAAAAGAAAAGTTTGCTAAAAATGAACCAAAGGCTTATATTCACGGACATACAACTATTTGATTCTGTCAAGTATGTACTTTGTCAGCATTACATCAACCACTGCAATCTGCCTTTTTAAAGAACGTAAGATATTACGGCAAAGAACTCTCCCAAATTGACCTTGTAACTCAAAGGCTTTAAATAATCTAATCAGGTAGCATCATCCTATTTGTGAGTTAATCAAAACAGCTTTTATTTACCCATACTCAACTCAGTTTGAAAACAAAATAAAACAAAACAGGATACCAATGAATCAAACAATACACCACACAGATCAATCAGCACAACTGGTCATTAAAGGCAAATGTTCAAAATAGGAAATACTAGAGAACAAAGATTTTCTTCAACATCTGCTACTCACACATTAACACCTGGAACAAAAGAACATCTGCAGTCAAAATAACTTACCGTTACAGATTTCAGTGTCATACCATGGTAGGTGCCCATAGTGTCAATTTTGAAGCCTTCCGTTTCTATAAAGAAAGGGGGTTTACTGTTAGATTTTATAAATCATGCATTTTATGATCTATAATATAAAATAATAGTCTACATTATATCTGACAGTGCAACAGTATACAAAGCCTATATATAAAGTTGAATTATATACTTGTGAAGATACTAACTTTAAAAAGGACACCAACCTCAAAATATGTTTCATATACACCAATAAGCCTATTGTATAGAAGCTGGTTAAGACTATCTCTGCAATTATGTTCCAAAATCACATTGAATAAAATACTTTATAACCTCCAAATTACTTACTACTAATACTCAACAATGGTACCACTAGAAGTACAATAGATAACAAGAAGTCCCTAAGTTATAAAAAGTTGTGTTCTGAAGTTATAATAAGGCATATGTTATACATTTTGTAGAAAGCAATGTTGTAAATAACAATGGGAGTTCCAGGGCAGAGTTCCAGTACGCCCTTCTGTGAAGGGTTATATGGTAAATGTTTTACACACTGTGGGCCATACAGTATCTGTCACAACCACTGGATTCTGCAGATACAGTGCAAAAGCAGGATAAGCAATATGTGCAGCATTCAACTGGGGGCAGCCCAATTTGGCCCGTAGAAGGTCAGATTTGGTCTTTGGGTTATAATTTGCCAATCTCTGCTTTTTATAAATTCATCCCAAAAGAAAAACACTGCAGGGAATAGTGCACTGTTCTCCTAAGACACATTTTCAGCATGTGTCTTTATCTAGTAAATGAAGTCAGCACACGAAATTCACCGCATCAAGGCAACATATCCTTTAAAGAAACTTAAATAGAGATTTCAGGTTATGTGGGAAAAAAATCATATATTTTAAACTTCTACTTGCTTCTATCTCACATTTTCATAAATCAAATCAACGTGAATGAAGATCCCAAGAAGTTATACTCCTGTTGGTCCTACCTCAGTAATCACCTATTACAGAAATGGTTCATTATTGCCACAACATCATGAAGGCTATCGAAAGTAAGTCCTTACATCATTGCTCCAAGTCTGTTTCCCAAGTTCTCCATATATACATTTATAATTTGGGAAACATGACTTGATATGTAGAATTGTCACTCTAAAACAAATTCTTTAGAAACAGAACTAGTATTAATAACAGCAAACATTTTCAAATAGCTTATTACATAACAGACACTATTCTGGAGACTTAATTATTTATTAACTAGTTCAATCCCCACAATAACCCTAAGAGACGGGTACTAATACTCTTAGTATTATAATTATACACAAGAGAAAACTGAGATGAATGCAGTTAAAATAACATTAAAATTCGCACAAAAAGTAACTGTGACATAAGCTATCAGGATCTAGAATCCATAATATTAACCAAGAGTTGGCTATTTTTTTTCTGTAAAGGGCCAGATAGCATTTTTAGGCTTTGCAAGCTATATAGACTCTGCTGAAATGACTCAATATTACTGTCACAGAGCTAAAGCAGCCAGAGAATACATAGATGAATGGGTATTGCTGTGTTCCAACAAAACTTTTTTTTTTTTTATTTATTATTCCAGGGTTTTGTGAGGGTACAAACATTATAGTTACACTTTATGTCTTTGCCTCACCCAAATGTGGGTTAAAGGCATACCCTTCCCTCCCTTTAGTGCTCCC
>NW_012156062.1:3288253-3288827 GCF_000956105.1 Propithecus coquereli
ATTCTTTTCCCCAGTGTATGTTTTTGTCAGCTTTGTCAAAGATTAGATTACCATATGCAGATGGTTTCATCTCTGGATTCTCAGTCCTGTTCCAACAAAACTTTATTTACAAAAATATGCAGTGGGCCAGATTTGGCCTGCAGACATTATTTTGTCAACCCTTGCTCTTAAACATCAGGCCATATTGCCCCTTAAGTTCAGCACAACCACAGTAAGGGGAAGATAAAAATTAAGCAACTTGCCTTCTTTTCCTTTGAATCGTTCCTGGTCATATCTGTTATAGGCAGCTGGGATAGGCTGTTTAGTACGCAATGTGGGATCCTACAGAAAAATAAGAGTTACATGTTAATATTTTTAAATGATACTTATTTAATACTCATAATTAAAACCATAATAGGGATATTTATTTTTTAAGCTTTTTTTCTTACTAGAGCCAATAAGACAAAAAGTTGGAAGTATACCACTAAGTCATTTGATGTTTATTTTCATGATACTCTTTACTGCTAGAAAATCACCATCCCTATCAGGAACAAGGGCAAAGGATCCTAAGCATACTTACACCAAGGCAAAAGGC
>NW_012156062.1:3293117-3296109 GCF_000956105.1 Propithecus coquereli
ATACTCAATAAGTGTTTGTTAACTGAGTTCCATAAGTTTTCTACTTTATGGGAAAAAAAATTAATGATGATACTAATAACCAGAGCACTTGCCATCAATATTCCCTGTTCATTAAGTTAAGCAAAAATCTGATTCGACAAGAAAACTGGCCCACTCTTTGATTCACAAATGATGAGTGAAGGGGCTTGCATTTTGATTCCAACTTTTTCATCAGCTTCTTTGGTGAGCAGCAACCATATTTAAGAATGGAATGATAGATACGGCCATTTGGAAATCTATTATTACAGATCTTTCAAGCAGATAAAACTTGAAATCTCTGCCTAATAACAAATTTTAACCAATTCTATAACCAATCACAGATTAAACACACACACTCTAATGAGTAAGTAGAATAGTTTAATTACCTTTCCTGTGCTCTGTAAGATAGTTGTTCGTGTCCTCCATACTCTCTCTCTGCTAACAATATCTCGGGTCACATCTACCTCCGCATCCACAAAACTCCTCTGTTTAAGGGCAGTTATATCATCATCTAGATCAGTCTTGATAGTAGATCTTTTCTTAGCCATAATTTTGGCTTTGATTGCAGCAATTTTTTCCACCGACATAGCTTCAGACAAAGACCTAAAAGCAATTTCTTTTTTTAATTTTTACAGCAGGGATTCCTGAAGCACATCAGAAATATATTTTGTTACATTTATAAGTTACTGATAGAAACACTTTAATGCCAATAATTAAGGTTTTCTTATCTGTCAAATTGACTTGATATTTTGTAACAAGATTTTTATAAAGAAATCATGTAAAGATATTACTCTATGAGCAAATCCGTAATTTCTTAGAAGGGTCAATGCAATAAAATTCTTCACTTTTTTTCATCTCTTCTCCCCAAAAAAGAACTTATGGATGCTTTTCTTTATATTTTCTGAAACTTTATTAGCTAATCCATCTCTATGTATGCAAATTACACACACACACACACACACACACACACACACACACACACACACACACAGAGGCCTCCTTGGAAAGAGGCTGAAAAACGCATTCTGTAGAAAGTTCAAAGCTTAAGTTTTCTCTGACATTTATTTCAAGGTGTCAAACCTGTATGTCATAGTGTACAACGTATTTTATAGGTGACAGAGGCTTTTACATGCCACAAAAACACTATTCCTTTTAATCTCTGGAAGATGAAATCATATTTTGAACAGTTTTCTTTTTCTTCCCTTCACTTGATTTTCAAATAGGCGAAACAGCAAAGAGAAGCTATGCTTACAGAACTATAAAAAAAGATGTAACACTGAAAGCACAGATTTCATGAGATGATAATCTCAAGCAAAGTATCTTTTTTTATCATGTAATATCAGAAAAAGAATTAAAAAGTGTTTGGGTACCTTAATAACAGTAGACAAAAATATTACTTTAGTCACAAGATGAAAATCTTGAAATATGTTACACAAAAGCTGGAAAAAGGACGAAAATTCCTGCAGGTTTAAATACAGTAGTATTATATAGTATTCTATTTTTATTTAGATTAGGTATGAAGGTACTTTATAGCAGATGCTCAATATGCAGCCAGTATTTGACTCACTCTGTATAATACTGTGTAACTTTCTCTTAAAATCTAAAGCATACCAGCATACTTTAAGCCAAATCCAAATACAGTAGTCCCTCAGTTTGGCTTTCCGCAGTTTCAGTTACCTACTGTCAAACATAGTCCAAAAATATTAAACAGAAAATCCCAGAAATGAACAATTCTTTAACTTTTAAATTGTGTGCCATCCTGCCTGGGACATGAATGGTCTCTTTATCAAACATATTCACACTGTACACACTACCTGTCCCATTAGTCACTTGGTAGCCATCCTGATTATCAGAGAGACCGTTGCTGTATAGCAGTGCTTATGTTCAAGCAACTCGTATTTAATAGTGGCCCCAAAGCACAAGAATGGTGATGCTGGCAATTCAGATATGCCACTGCCAAAGAGAAACCATGAAGTGCTTCCTTTAAGTGAAAAGGTGTCCCTGCCATTCCTTGACAAGGGTTAGGTACTATCCACGGTTTCAGGTATCCGCTGGGGGTCTTGGAGCAGATCCCCTGAGGATAAATAAAGGGGGACTGTGGTACTTTTCTAAACTATAATCAAGCCTGCACTGAACTTTCAATCATAGGACTTTTACTTCCAGCCAAGATGAAGTAACAGAAACTGGATTAATCCATGACCAGTCAAAATACATGAAACAATGGTTTACTAGACACTAGATATCAAGCACTGAAGGCCAATGATTCTCTGACAAATGAGAAACAAACAAGGTGAGTCCTATGACTACCTCAGCTTACTGCCTTGAAAGTTTCCAAGACCTGACATAAGGAGGAAAATCCAGGTGGAATTAGTAGACTCCCTGATTTGAGGAAATGGAGCTGAGATTACAGCAAGACCAAGGTGGTTGGAATTCATACGCCAGGGTACCTGAGGAGAGCTGCACACAAGACCCCCCTCAAGTATTCCAGCAGAATACTGATTAGCACATAAGTATGAGGAAACTATCTAAGACTGGGTAAAGAACCACCCAAGACAACTAGAGGGAATAATGCCCAGTGTTCACACCAAGTGAAGAATGTCCTGCTCCCACCAGCCAGAATGAAATCTCATATTTATGGGGCATTAGACAGAGTACTCAGAATGGTCTTGCCTCAGTGGGGTGGGGAATAATGAGCCAAACTGACCATTGTTCAAATAAGAAATCTTAAAATCAACACCTAAAAGTAACAAACTGTTTCCAAGTGATGCAACTATGTCCCAAAACAAGGCTAAAACAAAATGTGGAAGAAAAAAAAAAGGGTAGAAATACAAAAATATCTGGCACTCAACAAGGTAAAACACAAGATGTCTGGTACGCAATCACAGATCACAAACCATGCAAGTAGCAGGAAAATATGGGCCAGAACGAGAAGAAACATCAAAGACATTAAATACTGCAAAGACATTAAAATAAT
>NW_012156062.1:3299701-3301062 GCF_000956105.1 Propithecus coquereli
TATAGCTACCTTTCTTCAGAAAGATATCATACGACAAATAAATTCCTTCTCTTTGAGAAAAATTATAACCAAATTTTATGAGAAGCATTCACCAGAGTCAAAAATTTCATTGTGGATCTTGATTTTTTTTGTCCATTGCCACAGGTCCTGAATCCATCAGCACAGATCAAAATAATATAAGTGAAACTTAAATGGCTTTCAAAGCATGTTCCTCAAAACATTAGTAGTTTCACACAAAGTGCCCATGGGCTACTTCTAGATCTTATCTGAAATTTAACCTAGGTAACTCAGCTTTTATCTAATCTACATATTAGGATGACAGGTAAAATTTAGTCTGAAAAGCATTTGGTTGCTCAAAAACAAAACTTGTTAACTCTGATCTAGTGCGACATCCACATTCAACAAATAAACTGAGAAGCTGAGTCAGTGTCTGTAGCTGATGGAATACCAAACTGTATAGAAAGCATCAGCACACTCAACAGATCCAAAAACTGTTGAGCCCCAATTCATGTCCTATTATTAACCTAATGTAAAAATCTTGAAACAGACATAGCAGCTGAAATGAATGTAAGGGTAATATTGCAGCAAATGCATTACATTTTTTCCATTTGGAATATAGCCATAACCCAGCTTACTGCAGTTACTTAAGAAAATGCTGATTTTAAGGACAACTGTGGCCTAGATTTTAATCAAATCAGAATCTCTGCTGTCCTCAAAGTCTCTCTCTCCTAGCATAGTGCCCTACAGGTCCTCAATGGATGTATTCTGGGAATGAAAACTTCATGTAATACAATTGTTTATTCAACACATTTCAACTCTACAAATGATCTGGAAAGAATTTTATTATGCTATTTCCTGCTGATTTTTCCAGTTATCAGAATCTGACCAAATTAGCATCTCTGCCATATTGAATTTTTTCAAATAATTAGACTGTGATGTTCAGGTTTTTCCAAGTGAATGGTATCCCTAGATTCTCTCGCTTTGTTCATAGTGGGCCACAATTGCCTTTCATACAAGGAAAGTTGGGGAAATTTTCAGTTTTACTGCCACAAAATTTGTACCCAGTATAGCGGAGTGGCTAGGAGCCAGACTGCCCAGGTTCTAATCCTGGTTCTTTGAACCTTGGCAATTCACTTATTCTGTCTGCACCTGCTCACTCCCAGGAGCCACGCATAGTAGGAGGTTGTGGTGAGGATGAGTTAATATACATAAAGTACTCAGAATATCACGTAGCACACACAAAGCAATAATAATCAGTCAGTTATTACTATCATTACTTTAAAAAAAACAAGTCCATGTCTCAGAATATACTTAAAATTACATTATTTTAGTATGAAATTTTGTCGCTGACTCTACTGTAT
>NW_012156062.1:3301112-3302162 GCF_000956105.1 Propithecus coquereli
AAAAAAAAAAAAAACCCTTTCAGCAAATTAGAAATTTGCCCTCTCAACCTGATAAAGAGAATCTACAAAAATCCTAAGGCATATCATTATGCTTTACGGTAAAAGACTGAATGCCTTCTCCCAATATCAGGAACAAGAAAAGAATCTCTAATGTCTCACTACTTCTACTCAACATTAAATAAGAAAGCCTAGCCAGTACAATAAGATAGGAAATCAAAAGGCTTCCAGTTTGGAAATAAAGAAATAATATGTTATTTATGTATAGAAAATGTGACTATTTATAAAAACTGATACAATCCACAAAAAAAGTTGTAAGAACTAATAAATGAGTTTATCATGAGTGTAGGATACAAGAAAACATAAAAATCAACTCTGTCTCTATACTAGCAATAAGCAACCAGAAATCAGCATTTTAAAAAATACCACTTACAACAGCATTAAAATATGAAATATTTATGAATAAATATGACAAAAAGTGAATAATACATGTGCACTGAAAATTATGAAACACTCCTGAGAGAAATTAAAGAACTAAATATGTCTCCACTAATAAATGAATATACCTTGTTTGTATCAAAAGACTTGATACTTTTAAATATCAATTCTCCCCAAAATGATCTATAAATTCAATGCAATCTCAATCAAAATCCCAGCAAGCTGGTTTTATAGAAATTGACAAGATAATTCCAAAACTCACATGGAAACGTGAAGAACCTAAAATAGCAAAAACATTCTTCAAACAGAAGAACAAAGGTGGACAGCTAATTCTACCTGAATTCAAGACTTACTATAAAGACATAAATAATTAAAACAGTGTGATACTTACTATAAAGATACAGCAATTAAAACAGTGTAGATCAATGGACCAGAATGGGTCGAGAAATGCACCTAAACATTCCTAAACAATTGGACAACTGACATCTCACAAAAGTGCAAAGACAACTCAGCGGAGACTCCACAGCACTGAAACAACTGACTATCCATACACACAAAATAGAACGTCAACCCCTATTTTGTAAAAAATAAATGAACTTTGATCAATACCACATA
>NW_012156062.1:3302212-3303156 GCF_000956105.1 Propithecus coquereli
TCTGACTAAAAACTATAGGGCTGTAAGTACCTAAGAGTATTTTTAGAGTTTAGTGGATAAAAACAATACACAGACTATCAGTCAAAATATTTTTTATTTTTTTAAATGTTAATACTCACAGAGGCAAACCTAGTTATCAAACAATTCTTAAATTAACTTATCTTTAAAAAGATACAGTGGCATCAACAACATTAAATTAAATTAGAACACTAAGTTTTGAAATGGTGGTACAATCCTGCCACCTAGAGCTCAAAGAAAATTGTTCATCTCAATTACTTGAAAATTTAATGTTTGGTCTAAAAGCAAGTTAGCGTATATCACCTGTTTCATTACCTTACTATGAGTTTCAGATTTTTCAATAATTATAATGAACACTGGTGGATCAACATAAATCACGGTAGTATTCAAGTATTAGGCATATTAAGCAGTGAAAATTAGTATCAGCAGATTATTTTACTGTAAATAACAAAAATGGACGTTTACTCATAGCCTCAGATTTCTCTGTAATTCTAAACTCTGGAGAATAATTCTTAATCTCAACCTCCTAAGTATTGTGCAAAACAAATCAAAGAAAAGAAATTTCTTTATATGCTCTTTGCTAGCAGTTTTATTCCTAATAGAACAGCACAGTAAATTTAAAGATAAAATCCCAAAATTCTATGACCAAAACCTATCTACCTAGAACAATGTTAAAGCTCAATTTCATCAGTAATCTTGAACACCTGTTCAAGCATTCTTACCATATCATCACTACTAACAATTGTGCATCAGTGGAAAATTAACAGTTACGAGAAAATTAACATTTATGGGAGGGGAAAAGATAGATGAAAATAAGTACGTGAAACAGAATCAATGCATTCTTTTTGGAGATCCATTAAAATAATGGGTATCATCTTTCAAATTTTTATTTTTCAAAATTTAAAGCATACATCTCCTTTGACCAA
>NW_012156062.1:3303206-3304638 GCF_000956105.1 Propithecus coquereli
GAAGCTTTTTAATTTGATCAGGTCGCATTTATTTATTTTTGTTGTTGCTGTGATTGCCTTTGGGGTCTTCTTCACAAATTCTTTGCCTAGGCCAATGTCTGTAAGAGTTTTTCCAACATTTTCTTCTAGAATTCTTATATGTATCATTCTCTCCCTTTACTCTCAATTAAGCTAACTGCCCTTGCTGGATGTCCAAACTATAATGCATGTCATAACTATGGTTTATTTAATTTCTGTCTTCTGCTAAAGAATATAACCTTTGTGAGAGCTAGGACCAATGCCTCACCAGTTAGTGCCTAACAATTGCCAGGTTGGTAGATGTTAAATAATATTATACAAATAAATAAATATACAAAATAAGAGGGCAGCTTGAAACATAACTATTACCATTGTACCAGTTATAGTACTAACTAGTTCCTATAATTCTTTAGAGCAGCAAATACAGGTCTCTCAGAAATTACTAAGGACCCCAAAGAACTTTGTGTAAGTTACAATATTTATTGCATTAAAGATTAAAACTGAAAAGTTTCTTAAATTCCTTTAAAAATAAGATAAAAAGATTCCATGTAAACATAGTATATCTTATGAAAAATTATTTTCTACAATGCACAAAAGTAGTGACAAGAAAGAATGGCACTGTTAAATTTTTGCAAAGTTCCTTAATGCCTGACTTAATAGAAAACAGCTGTATTCTCGTATCTGCTTCCACATTCCACATTCGTTGTGCTATCTTGTTTCGTCAAATAATATGAAGAAAATCTATACACACGCAGTTGAAAAAGGGAGGAATACTGTAATAGCTTTTCAGATAATTGTGGATAGCCTTCTTTGCTATCATACCAAAACACAATAAATGGCAGTTTTTTAAAGGTTAACGCAATGTAGAAACCACATCCATACACTTTCTCTATTGTTACTTTAAAATCTCTCTTGCACTTTAAAATGGACTTTTTACTCACGCATGATTTTATAACAGCATTCATTGGTCATCTAAATATCAATCACTGAGTTATGCATACTTTCCAAATATTAACATGGTGAATTATACAATTATCAACAAATTACACTTGTTAATATCCATCATTTATAGAAGACTCATCAGAAGAGTCTTTAAGAATCAGAAAGCTGTTACAGTCATAGTAGCATAAAGAAACTTCCCAAATTTCTAATTTCCTCGTGAAAGCTCACATTTCTTATCACCAGCAAAAAATACTGTCAGTTGCTTACCTTGAAGGAACAGATTTACTTCATTCATTTTGAAAACAAAAGTCTGCCAACCGCTCAAATCTGAGTAACATAATTATTCAAATAAAAAATGGTTTTCTATGGCCAGGAGCAGTGGCTCACTCCTGTAATCCTAGCACTCTGGGAGGCCGAGGCAGGTGAATCATTTGAGCACAGGAGTTCAAGACCAGCCTGAGCAAGAGCGAGA
>NW_012156062.1:3304688-3306735 GCF_000956105.1 Propithecus coquereli
CTTGAATATACAAAGATAGTAAATTTACTTAATAAACAATTTAGAACTAAGTTTTCTTCCTATTAGTTCTTCCTAGTGTATCATAATGATGTATCATCATTCTACACGTAAATAAAAACCAACTACTTACAAAGAAATTAACCCGGAAACTTATAAACCCAGTACTATTCATTTTATTATTTGTTTTACTTAAACTGCATAATTGGCTATGTATGTATTCATATTCTGCATCTATTCAAATATATAACTAGGAGACAAGTTAACATTTAAATAAAAATGTAACAGACTTATCAAAAGAGGCTTCCTAATTCAGAATGAAATCAACTACTCTATCCTTCTCTGTATAATAAACCCCAGTGTTAATTTCAGATTGCTACAGATTACACGAGATGTTGAAAGTTTTGGGGTATTGTTACAAGTCAGTAAGATCCTGTGGAAGTAATTCTTCTGGCTGCCAGCTGCCCGAGAACCCATAGGGGCAGGCAGCTGGAGGTTGAGGGGGTGGCCCTGGAGTAGGGGCTGTGAGGGTACACAGGGACCCAGCTGTGGTGCCTACAGGGCTGATGCAGATGGGGTCTCAGTGTGTTGCCCAGGCTGATCTCGAACTCCTGGCCTCAAGTGATCCTCCCACCTTGGCCTCCCAAAGTGCTGGGGTTTTGGGCATAAGCCACCATGCCTGGTCATGGAAGAGTTGTTTTTAAATAAGATAATGCAACTACTAAGGTTCCTAAGGAAGTAAAGTAGAATTTCCTAAGAACATAATGGATGGATAGGAGAAAACCTATGTGGCTGTGAAGGCCCTGATGCCATGTATGTCAAATTGATATCTCCTGATGGTCATGAATTTATTGTTATAAGAGAACATCACTAACATCAGGAACAATAAAAGCCATGTTGAGTAGCTCAGGTCAGTTTGCTGAGAACAAAACCAATGAAGTCAATTTTAGAGAGAGCCCTTCAAACGTGCTATCAAAAGTATGCATGTATTTTATCTACAAGGTAAGCTATACTAACAGCTCCACTGAGATTCCTAAATTCACGATTCTACCTAAAATTGCACTGGAATTTTATTGCACCTAAAATTGCACTGATAATGGCTGGAAACTTCCCATATTGTTAAATAAAATAAATTATAATAAAAGAAAAAAGTCAGTGTGTACTTTTTAAAGATTTCCAAGTTGGAAGATATAGGTGCTCTTCAATTTACAATGCGGTTGCATTTCAACTGTAAGTCGAAAATATCACAAAGTCAAAAATGCATTTAATACCCTGATAAACTCACTGTAAAGTTGAGGAATTTCAAGTCAAACCATCATAAGTCCAGATATTCCTCAACTAACAATGGGTTTACTACCTGATAAACACACTGGAAAGTCAAAATATCATAAGCTGAACCATCATAAGTCCATCTGTGTTTACAAATACACTTCAAACAAAATTTTGCATAAACAATCTCAGCAACATTCAACACAGCCAACTAATCTGACTATTCTTTCCTTCATGAAATATTCTTCCTTGGGCTATCATCTGAACATCCTCTCCAAAACTTCAACTGCCACTGTTAACAGTAATAAGAGGTGATCAGATCCCTCATGAATAGATTAATGCCATTATTTGCAGGAGTGGGCTTCTGACAAAAGAAAAAGTTGGGCCCCATTTCTCTCTCTTGTCTCACATGCTTGCTTCTGCCTTCTGCCATGGGATGACCATCAGACGCTGGCACCATGTTCCTGAACTGTAATTTCTTTTCTTTATAAATTATCCAGTCTGTGGCATCCAGCAGCAAAAATGGACTAAGACACTTGGCCTCTAAGACACAGCTCTTTCTTGGTTTTTCCCCCTAATGTCTAACAGTATCTTCGGGGCTCTTCACATTCTGCCTGTCAATCACCCATCATTTTAAGGAGTATGCATTTAGAATATATTATAAACCAAACATCTTACTTGGCACTTGGATACAGTGATGATCAAAAAAGACATGGTTCCCTGCCCTCGTGAACCTCAAATATAACATTATTTCTCTTATCTAGAAAAGCATTCTATGTTC
>NW_012156062.1:3312455-3315410 GCF_000956105.1 Propithecus coquereli
TTACACTTCTATAAATATTTAGGATGCTTACTTTTACAAATGAACTTTAGAATCATCTTGTCTAGTTCTGCCCCTTCCTCAAGAAAAACTAGAGAGTTTTATTGAGATCATGTTAAATTTATAAATTAAGAACTAATATCTTTAAGCTGAGATGTGTTCTTGTCTAGGAACATGGTCTTATTTGTTCGACCTTTTTATTAAACTATTAAATTAAAAATTTTTTTAAACTGGCAAAGCAAGATACTTGATGACTCAATGTATCTGTCCTTTAGAAACTAAAGGAAATGAGATGCAAGGATAAACGACAACTTAGTTGGGGGTTCTAAAAAGAAAAGCCATTTGCTCTAAAGTACTCCCCCAAAACTAACCTATTTCTCAGGCTCACCTCCTGGGATGCTTATTAAGAATAGAGTATCCTAGACCCACACCAGCTCTTCTGAAACCAAAAAAAAAAAAACTATTTTTAACAAGTGTATCACAAGATTCTCATGATTTAAAAAGTTAGGGAAACACTTCTCCAAAGAGTTAAATTAGCTCTCATTAAAAAAAAAAGAAAAAAAAGGCCTTCCCCTATTCTCCCGACCTCTATCCTCTTTATAGGAGAATTAAGATTCCCTCCTCAATCTTCCTCTAGGGTTCTAACCTTCTGTGTATCATCTCCTTTGCATGAGAGTAAGTATGTTTACATGTTTACAACAGGGATTTTCCAATTTATGTAGCACCTAGCATAAGGCCTTTAAGAAAAAGCATTCCATAAATACTTGCTGAATGAGGACAGCACAGAAAGAAAACATGCCTGATGATCTTTCCATTATGCACAAGATTCTCTGTGTAAATCAATCTTACTGCTTAATACCATGGAGCAGAATATGTGACAAGACAACTGTTAATGACTTAAAGGTAGTAAACTCCACCCCAGAGAAGGTGAGATGAAACAGTTCTGTATCAATTTATTTGTACTCTGTAAGATAGCAAATCAATGTTTACTTAGTTAAGAACCTACTATGCACCATTATTCTAAATGCTTGATATTTAACAATAAACAAGACAAACAACTGCCCCCTTAGGGTTACATCTGATGGAGAAGACAGACAATAAGTACATAAACAAATAAATGATTTCAAGTCAACGTATGGGATTTAATGAAAAGTAATCAAGATGGCACTATACAGACAGGGATGGAGGGAAGCAATGCTATTTTATATTTTAGACAGAGTGGTCAGAGAAGCTCCCTCTGATCGAACAACATCTGGAGCCAAATTTGAGCACAGATGTGAATGAGATATAAGGAAAGAAGCCCCAAGTAACAATATAGAAACAATTAAAAACAGAGAGAAAAGCAAGTGCAAAGACTCTAAGATTAAAACAGCTAAAAGACCAATAAGACTGGCTACTGAGAGCAAAGGAAGATTGGCAGAAGACGAGGTCACAGAGATTTAGGCAGAAGCAAGATCATGTAGGCCAGGGTAAGGAAAAGGAGCTCTATTCTAAGTGTGATGGGAAGCCACAGGATGGCTTTAAGGAGATGAGTAACACAATCAAGTTTACATGCTTTTTCAAAAACAGGTCACTCTCAAGTGCTAGGCAGAACTACACCGTAGGAAATAAAGAGTGGGGACCTGTGAGTGACCTATACAACAATCTAAGGAGGAAGGATGGAATAGGGTAGAGGTAGAATGGTAAGAGGTCATCATACTTTCCAAGTTAGAGTAAAGAACTCCATGACAGAATGGGTGTGAGACGTGAAAGAAATCAAAGATTTCGCCAGAGTTCCCGTGTAAATAGTTGCGTGAGTAGGGTACCATTACTAAGATGGGAACACTGCAGGAAGAGATTCGTTTTGTTTAGTGTGAGGGGAGATGGGAAGGAAGTAACTGGGCATTCTATTTTGGATAGGTTAAATTTCGGATGCCTATTAAACATCCAGGGGAAAATTTAACAGTGAATTTATAAATCTGGAGCTCAGGAAGAAGGTGGTGCTAGAGAAAAACATTTGGAATTTATCAGCATACATATAAGATATTTAAAGCATAAAACTGAAAGAGGTCACCAAGAGATTAAGGATTAAAAAAGAAAGGAAAAAAATCAAGTCCTGGAAAACTTCAAGAATTAGAGGTCAGGCACAGCAGTAAGCAAAATAAACTGAAAGGTGGACAATGAGTAGGAAGAAAACCAAGAGTCTGGTGTCCCAAATGCCACATGAAGAAAGGCTTTCAAAACGGAAGTGGTCAACAGTATCAAATGCTGTTGAGAGGTCAAGTATGGTAAGAGAGACGAAAGGCTGTGGCAATCCTTAAGTTAGTGTTGACCTTACAAACAGTTATCTTAGTGGGATGGAGTGGCCTCAAGAAAGAATGAGAGGTAAAGAAGAAGCGGTGATATCACACCAACTCTTGTAAAGAATTATGCAGTAAAGGGGAGAAGACAAATGAAGCAGTAGATAGTGGGAAACACCTTTTAAACATGAGAGATTGATTCTGTGTATTCTAAAAGGGAATGGTCCACGAGGAAGGAGAAAATTCGTGATGCAATGACAAACAGTTTACAGAGACAAAGCCTTTGAGACTGTCAAAGAAGATGGAATCTCTACACAAGGAACGGGTGACTGGCCTTAAAGAGCGAAGAGTGCATTCACTGTAAAAAGAAAGAAAAATCGTATGGACAAAGCTGAAGTAGGTTAATCTTTTAGTGGGAATATAAATTCTCTTCCCGCTACTTCTTATTTCACAGGGTTGGGGGGGAACAATGTGTATTTAAAAGGGGGAGCAATTTAAAAAAATACTCACATGCTTCACCATTGAGATATCCAAGTAGATCTTTTCGGTCAGGTCTTCTAACCACAGGAATATTTTCAGTCTGAAGACAAAATTTTAAATTAAAAATCAAATGAATAACTATATAAAACTTGATAAAAATCAACATCATATAATGTCTGAATTTTTTTTTTTTTTTTTT
>NW_012156062.1:3315460-3315978 GCF_000956105.1 Propithecus coquereli
CAAAAGCCAATTATGGCCCACTACCTGTTTTATAAAGTTTTACTTGGACACAGCCACACCTGTTTGTTTATGTATCATCTATGACTGCTTTCACACTGCAATAGCAAAGTGGAATAGTTGCAACAGAGACTGTATTGGCCCACAAAACCTAAAATATTTACAATCTGGCCTTTTATAGAAAAAGTATTCTGACCCTTGATCTAATCTAATATTTTCATCAATAAGGATACAAAAGAAAAGAAAATGATTTGTCCACCATATAGCTTGTATGTGAGAGAGCTAAAATTATAGCTCAAGCTCCTCATTAATCGACTGTTCTTTCTATTATACTAAGTTTTCCAGGAATAAAAAAAGCTCCCATAGCCAGGAAGGGTGGCACATGCCTGTAGTCTCAGCTACTCAGAAGGCTGAGGCAGGAAGACTGCTTGAGCCCAGGAGTTCAAGGCCAGCCTAGGCAACACAGCAAGACTCTTATCTCTTAAAAAAAAAAAAAAAAATTTACATTAATTTTTAGCTGG
>NW_012156062.1:3327305-3338499 GCF_000956105.1 Propithecus coquereli
ATTACATTTCACTGCACCAAACATTCTGCACTGACTCCTTGATGATTCATATAAACTATATTTAATCAATTAAAAATTAATCTTAAAGGTCAGGCTAAATTTTAGGTTCTGTTTATGACTATGAAAGTTTAAGTGTCCATAGTTTTTGTGTGCTTGTATTTTTTTTAAACCTGTCTATATGGAATATCGTAAATAGTTAAAATATTTGAACTAATTTTCTTTTTTTTTGAGACAGGGTCAGTGGCATCTTCCTAGCTCCCTACAACCTCCAACTCCTGGGCTTAAGCAATCCTCCTGTCTCAGTGTCTCCCAAGCAGCTGGTACTACAAGCATATGCCACCACATCCAGCTAATTTTTTCATCTTTTGTAGAGATGGGGTCAGTTTTACTATGTTGCTCAGGTTGGTCTCAGACTCCTGGCCTCAAATGATCCTCCCGCCTCAGCCTCCCAAAGCGCTAAGATGACAGGCACAAGCCACTGTGCCTGGCCAAACTCGTTTTCTTGACTGTTCCTAAGTCTGATGAGATATTTCATCATTTGGTCACTACTGAGTTATGTGCACGTTATAGCTAACTGAAAAGGAAGTACATCTACTCAGACTAAAATAGGAGGTTTGGGTCAAGAATACCTATTTCAGGAATAGTCTGCTCACAAGAAAGAGCAAATAGCACAAAGTAATTAGGAAATGACCACCTCAAATTCATAAAACCCTAGGTTTTAGAATTCTGCCTTTTCAACCTGGCAACTATTTAAGAAAAATAAGAGTTAAATTATGCAACCAAGGATCCTAAGGACCACCATAACAATTATAGCTATCAATTATGTGCTACAACCATTCCTCTCTAAAACATAATCTGAAAATCTAAACCAAGTATCTGAATCTCTATTACCACAAAATGAATGGCTATATCCAACAAAACATTCTAATTACTGCCTAATTCAGTGTTAAAGATCTCATGAGTTAAAATAATCTTAAAGAGAGAGATGTCACTCTTTTTTCTCACCATTTCCCAAGTAGTTTCACCCTAATTTTATTTTTTTGAAATAAGTATTTAACACTAAATATGTATTTCTTGTTCAAAAAAGCAGAAGCCTTGCAGTTTAACACTTATAAAGCCCATTACACGATGGGATATTTTTCTCAAATGCTTTAAATAATAAGGTATTGTTTGAAAGACACCTCAGATAAGCCAGAAACCTCAACTATTGCTAGCAGGGAGGGAGGGAAAAGATACAGAAATAAATTTCACATAGCTTAATGGGTGATCTAGCAACTGTGTTAGATAACTCAAAAACTGGCTCTAGTGATGACAGACAGAATGATGATGCTTGTGAAAATTTGAATAAAATTGTTTTAAGAACTATAGGAAATGGGAAAAAGCAGTTATTTGCAAGTTAATACATTTCATACTTAATTTTAAGTATGGACTTGTAAAGTGAAAATAACAAACAGTAAAACCAGACATTTGATTATTTCGATCATGTCTCCAAAAAAATTTTATGCTCAACTCTACCAAAAATAATCTGAGGGATGGTCTCATTTAGAAAATTAAATATCATCTTTTAAGGGCACTTGGGTAATTTGCTATGTCATACAGCTATCATATCCAAACAATTCTGAAGCCCATTTACTTACCAATTATAATATACTGCTTCCCTACAGATGAAGAATCTCATCAATGTGAAATCAGTTATTTTCGGTTGTTTCTAAAGATTTCCTCTGAGTAATACATTTTCAAACACTGAGAAAGCAGGAAAAATTAAAACCAGTGTATCAAGAGTATGAAAATAGTTGTACTGAGTTGATTAAGAAAATAATTTTAAGGCCAGGTGCCATAGCTCATGCCTGTAATCCTAGCACTCTGGGAGGCTGAGGCGGGAGGATCGCTTGAGCTCAGAAGTTTGAGACCAGCCTGAGCAAGAGCGAGATCCCGCCTCTACTAAAAATAGAAAAATTAGCCGGGCATGGTGGCGCACACCTGTAGTCCCAGCTACTTGGGAGGCTGAGGCAGGAGGATCACTTAAGCCCACGAGTTTGAGGTTGCTGTGAGCTAGGCTGATGCCACAGTACTCTACTCAGGGCAACGGAGTGAGACTTTGTCTCAAAAAATAATAATAATAATTTTAAAAAGATGTGTGTTAATTTTAATCCTTATGACCAAAAAAGTTTTCTTGAGATTAAATTAGAGTTCTGAAATATCAGAGTCCTTCCGCAGGCTTATAAATTTTTACAAACATCCCTACAAATGCCCATAAAACTTTTGTTGTTATAAACATTACCCACATTTTACATGAAAAAAATCACAGATTAAAAAATTTGCATAAAGCACACAATAATCAATTTTGACCCTCCAAGAGACTAATACAAACCTTTTACTCTTTTGATTTGAAACCCATGAGGGAAGTTATCCACACTGAATGATATCTACTATCGTGAAGTAAAAAAAAACAAAAAACAGTTTTAAAATGAATTCTACTTACAGCCGCACGTCGGACATAAACAGGATGAGAAAGGTGTACATTATTAAGTAAAAATAAGATAGAATCCAACGTGTAGTACTCTCTGGGTTGGCCTTCTTTTCCAGTCCTGAAATAATTAAGGCAAGATTTTTTTACTCACAATTCTAATTCAACTCTTTGGGCTTAATTACATGTATTCATTAATCCATACAACTTTGCTATCCAACAACGGATTTAACATGCCTAACAAAGATACACATAAAGTATAAAATCTAATAAGTGGAATGTCATTAGGGCAAAAGGAACACAGAGGATGGCAATGACAAAAAGCAAAAATAGAGAAGGTACACAAAATTCATACCCTAAGGTACTATATGCTTTTTTGAATTAGGCACAATTTATGCTCTGGGCTTTTTCAATAAAGAGAAAAACCTAACCAGTTACAGATTGATGAGGATCCATCAGAGAAAACAAACTACTTAGAAGAAGCACAACTATCATTGGTGCTTAACTTATAAAAAACTTACCCTATGGCTCTCTCAAAATAAGACACTGCTGAACAACATCCTTAACGCCATTCTTACAGTAAACACAACATTGAATTTCAGAAGTATGATTCTTACGACATCCCTCCAATTAGACCAATGATGCAAAATCAAATGTAATTCTACTTGTGATAAAACAAGTAGTCTAGGGGTGCAAGCTCTCTGATCCAAGCACATATATTAACTAATGTTCGATCCCACCCTACTCCTACATTTTCCCCATCTAGAAATGTCAATGTATTATTTGAATTCATCTGAATACAGCTCACTATAATCAGCCCTAAACCTACTTGTCTAGCCTCTATTCCCACTTTTCCTCTGAACCTATGCATTTTAAACCACACACCACTACCAATTATTGTACTACGAAATCCAATACATGGGTAACAACCACACCTTGGAGAATGCACTGTATGCACAAATGTCTTTAGTGTTTTTTATATATGTACATATTTAAATGTGCACATAGCATACAGAAAATAAAAATAATTTCTTGCTGTGAATCACTGTTGCAAAAGTCCGAAGTCTACTGTTGTAAGTATTCCTTTTTCACTGGGTTCGCTGAATTTCTGTCAACACATTTCCTTTCCAGTTCTTATTCCTTTAAGCATAGAGTTCACTCATCCTGGAAGATTTAATCCACCATTTCACCCAGAGAATTCCTATCCATTCTTTAAAGCTTATTCATTTGTTCATTCATTTATTCAAGAAAACTTTGCTAGATACAAACATGTCAAACACGTTTCTATGGAACCTTTCCTAAACACCTCCAACGAGAAGTGATTGTTCTCTTCTTACAAGCTAGAAAGCATTTCACATCAAGGTATCTGTTTAATCTCCTCTATTCAGATTAAGTTCCTGCCTTTGAGGCAGGAATCCCTGGGTGTTAGAAATTTTTTTATTTCTCAGAATGAACCCCCATACCCTCTAGATACTCCTTATTAACCAATTTTTAAAGAAAAAAATCCACTAAAAACCCAATCAAATGTCATTCTATCTATGCAAATTCTTTCAAAGAGTAAAAACACAGGAAACTCAGAATGACATCAGTTAATCAACATTTCATAGAACTAACTAAATCATAAGGCCAAAACAAACAAAATAAAACACAAAACCAACCAACAGGCAAAAATTTCCACTAGTTTTCATCAACTCTTAAAGCTCGCTCCATTCAAACAAACAAAATGAGTAGGGAATTCTGGCTCAAGGTTCTAATCATCCAAATGAAGCACCAATGACAGTGACTAGATGTTTTCTTGAATGACTTAAATTCATAAAACTCCACGTGGACCAACATTCCAAAACACTTCCCTTTAAAATACACTTCGCAAAATCACACACATTATCAATTTCTTAGATCTGAAAAGCTCATTCCACTTCACCAGTAACTTTCTCCCGAGAAACTCCTGCCTTCACCTCTAACACAGATTTTGATGACTCTTCCAAATACACCAAATTTCCTTTCCGTCCTAACTTCATATAGTTGATCCCTTCTCTCTTGTTGAGAGACAACTCCCTCCCCACTAACGAAAGGAGAAGAAATAGACCAGAAGCTTCAAGGACCAGCGGAGATAGCTGCAACACATGGCAGCCTCAAAAACATAAAGACGAGAAAGAGCTCTCTGCGGCACCAGACGGTGTGCTCCTTTGTGCACCTATGTTCAGGTACACTTGTGCACCAGCTCCACACGCTGCGGGCACTTGGTGCCTATCGGTAAAAATGAACTGGAAAACTCAGAAACTCCCAGGGTCCCTTTCCCTTTGACTTCTCAAAGATTTGGGCCGCTCCAGAAGGAGCTCCTACTCCTCTCCCTCCTCACCCTAAAAGTGCAACTTTTGCTCTGGAGAGAAACTTTTTTCCAGAGCACCCGTTTCATCCCATCCCCAGGGGAAACGGGGGGGAGGGGTTTAAAAAGAGGTCGCCTGGGGGCGCCCAACACTGCGCTGCCATCCCTGGACCACAGCTATGCCGGACTTACCCCCAAACTACATAGTTGGTCTTCACATTCTTGGGCCAGGAGAACTCCCCGAAGATCACTTCGTCTCCCTTCACCACAATCTCCTTCTTCTGGATGTTGTACTGTCGCAAGACGCTCAGCACGTCCGCCATCTTCCCCCCCCTCGCCGCCGCCGGCCCCGGGCGCCTCCGCCGCCGCCGCGCCGGCCTCCTTCTTCCCCCGGCGCCTCGCCCTCTTCCTCCTCCTCCTCCGCCGCCGCCGCGAACCAACAGCAGCAGCACTAACAGCCGTCCTCGCCTACGACAGCAGCAGGGGAAATAGCCACCCCGGCCGCCGAGGACCCCGCGCGATCAGGCAAGGCCCCGCCGCCAGCTGCCCGCGGAGAACGCCTGACTGCGCTCGTCCAGCGCCGCACGCCTGCCGCCAGGGGGAGCCGGACCGCCTGGAAAAACGCCCCTCCCAGACTCTCCGCACGGAGCCCGCTCCCTTCCCGAACACCGAGCGCAGGAACACCGCACCCACGTACGGCGCACGTACGGGGCACATTGCCGGGCGCGCGCCCGCGCGGAGCGCGTACTCTGTCCCCCGCGGCGCGTACCCGGCCGACAGGTGCGCGCGCACCTGCGCTGGAGTTCCGAACTTCATCCCTAGAACGCGCGCTGAGTGTTAACGACCGACCTCGTGGGCGGCTAAGGGCTTTGGGGTCCCTCCTTTGGCCAGGGTGGAGTTTAGCAAGGAATTTGCGGAACACTAGCATTACCTTGCCCTCTAGATAGGACTCAGGCCTAGCCAAGGCCTCTAGGTCTTAGAGCTCCGGATAAGCCCTTTAGAAGGGGGGGACTGGGGGTTTGGGGTTGGGTTTTTTGTTTGTTTTTGATGTGGAAAAGACCCAGCTTTGTTTCTTGTTGGTTTTGAGTGGAGAAGACCGAGTCAGGTGACCGCTGGGCACCGCTCTTTATGAGTTGCAGTTTGACCTTGGTCAAGTTACGTGCCTTCTCACAGAATATGGGGTTAATACCAGAGTAAGGGGAAAGCGTCTAGCAAGTCAACAAAATATCATAAATGCTGGATCTTCCAGCTCCGTTTCTTGGATGTTTTTTCCATCCCGGTCTCTTCTCCCCGCCAATCTCAAAAGGCTACGCACAGATGGCTCTGTTCCAAGATGTAAATGGGAAACTTACTCTAACAGAAACCCCAAATTGTCCGAATTAGAACACATTGTGACCAGTTTTTTTAATGGCACTCAGAAGGCTCAATGGTGCCCTTGCTGTGCTGGGGAAGCCGAAATAAATTTATGGCCTGTGTAGGTTAACAAACCATCCCATGGGTCCCATATTTTTTTTTCCAATACCTTTTACTATTTCAAAAGAAAAAGTAAGACAACTTTTTTATTGATATAACCAAATTCCTTGACATGTTTTGGAAAAAGACAATTTTTATGTGCAGTACAGAGGAATGTGGCTATAGAATTATGTGGTTCATTTCTTATTATCTCTAGCGATTTTGCAACTGTGAATTTGTGAAATTTTTCTGTTCCACTAATGTTCTCACCTCGGTGGAATTTTCCTGAACCTCACCCCAAACACAAGCATTAGAAAGAACTGACTGTTCTTATCTTTCCCCCACACTCTCAATTCATACCAGTAGTAGAGCACCCAGATCCACATTGCTTGATTTCCGGTGTTAGTTTACTTGCCTGCCTCCTCCAAAACCAGAGGGCTACAGACCTATGCCATCATATCTCAGTGTCTAGCACAGCATGTTGGTACTAGGAACCTAGTAATATTAATAAATGGGTGAAGTTAATAAATGGGTGGAGGCTTCTAGTAAACGTTGAAGTAATAAATGGATGAGTGCAAGGAAGTCAAGGTTTCATGGTAGGAGAGTCAACTATAGCCCTCTCAAAATGATACTTAGTTTTATTTTATACTCAAGTAATAACCAAATAATCTCTCCTAGGCTCAAGCGATCCTACTGCCTCAGCCTCCCAAGTAGCTGGGACTACAGGCGTGCACCACCATGCCCAGCTAATTTTTCTATATATTTTTAGTTGTACAGCTAATTTCATTCTATTTTTTTTAGTAGAGACGGGATCTCGCTCTTGCTCAGACTGGTCTGGAACTCCTGAGCTCACACGATCCGCCCATCTCGGCCTCCCAGAGTGCTAGGATAACAGGCGTGAGCCAACCACCACGCCTGGCCTGAATTGTGTGTTTGAGGTTAATGATTCTTAAACTCAAAATAGTGAGATATTCATTAGTAATTAGTTGCTTTTAACAGCTAAATGACTGAAATTTGCAGATCATTTTTGTTTTTATATAAATAACCATTTAAGTGACCCACTTCTATTGGTTCAATGGAGGATGTCAAGATGTAATAAAAGATAGTATTAGTAGTAGCAGACCCCCAAAATTAGAAAACGAATTAGAAAAAATTAGAAAAATAGTCTTGTTTCTTTGTTTTGGGAAAAAACTGTCCACTTCTCCAGTCATCAGCTCCTGAAGAATTCCTAACAATCCTTAGTTTGAGTTCTTCTGATAGAATAAATGTCTGGCAATCAAAGAAAGTGGTATGTTGGATCCAAGATCATGACCTTGGAGTGAATTACTGCCTCAGTTGTTAACAGTACTTGATAAGGTACTTTCTGTCTGTGCTCAAGGGCAGTTTTATTCTGGCGCCTTTTCAGATGACCAGATCCCGGAGTTTTAGACCAATTATGGTCTGTTTAGGCAGGTATTTTGGAAATACACTTGAACCTACTAGTGATAATTCTAGAAGTAACCTAAGTCTCATGAAGCATTTATTTACATTGGTCTGTAATGAATAGAACCTAGGATTGGAAGCAAATTTTTGAAATACGAGGGTGGGGAGAGGCTATTGATCCATGAAGACGTAAACTGTGGGTACCAAAAGGGGTAGATTTATTACCATCAAGGCTAACAAATATGAAAGACCATGAAAGTTCAATTTTTTGAGAACTTTGATAATGTTAGTTTTAAGACTCCATTAGTTCTCTTTACTTTTTCCAAACTTTGCGTAAGACAAGGGCATGCAGTTACAGCTCTCTAACAAGGAGAAGCCTCAGCCCATCTAGAGAATAAGCAAACAATAACTTGGACATATTCATAGCTTATTCCTGGGTGAATTGCTGTTAAATACATTTTACAGTGTTCAAAGGGGCCTCAAAGCCTTGACTTCTTTCTATGTCCTACCTTTAGTTTGCCTGCATTATGTCCTTGGCCAATAGAATGCTCATTGGAAACGTCCTCAGCAAGCCCCCTACAATTGCCCCACTAATGTCAGTTCCAGATCATTGGCAGTTTATTTCTGATATTGTGTTTAATATCACAAAGCATTTTCATTAAGATCCAGTTTTATTATGGCTTTTTTGTTACATAATAACAAAGCATCTGCAAATTTTTGTTATCCATTTTACAGGACTTTTTACTGTCTCCATAGTTTCACCTCTTCCACAATGTCAGTGTGTACCATACAGTATTACAGCCTTTTCAAGTTGGCTTCTTTCACTTAGTAATGTGCATTTAAGTTTCCTCCATGTTTTTTCATGGCTTGATAGCACATTCCCATTTAGCACTGAATAATATTCCATTGTCTGAATGTACCACAGTTTATTTAACCATTCACCTACTGAAGAACTTATTGGTTGCTTCCAAATTTTGGCAATCATGAATAAAGCTGATATAAATGATCTGTGTCCAGATTTTTGTGTGCGTGTATTAGTAAATTTTCTATCCCTTTGGGTAAGTACCAAGGAGCAAGATTGCTGGATCATATGGTAAGAGAATGTTTGGTTTTGTAGGAAACTGCCAAACTGTCTAACAAAGTGGCTGTACCACTTCGCATTCCCACCAGCAATGAATGAGAGTTCCTGTTCTCATTCATTGGGTGTTGTCACTGTTTTGGATTGTGGCCATTCTAATAGGTTTGTAGTGGTATAGCATTGTTTTAATTTGCATTTCCCTGATGGCATATGATGTGGAGCATCTTTTCATGTGCTCATTTGCCATCTGTATATCTTAGTGGGGTACCTGTTGAAGTCTTTGATCCATTTTTAATCAAATGGTTTGTTTTCTTATTGAGTTTTCAGAGTTCTTTGTATATTTTGGATAACAGTCTTTTATCAGATAGGTCTGTTGCAAATATTTTTCTCCCAGTCTGTGGCTTGTCTTCTCATTCTCATTACAGTATATTTCACAAAGGAGGAATTTTTAATTTTAATCAAGTCTATCTTATCGTTTCTTTCATGGATCAGACCTTCAATGTTATATATCTAAAAATCGTCAACAAACTCAAGCTCATCTAGATTTTCTCCTATGTTATCTTCTAGAAGTTTTATTGTTTTGCATTTTAGATTTAGATCTGTGATCCATTTTGGGTTAGTTTTTGTGAAGGGTGTAAGGTCTGTGTCCAGATTCATTTTTTTGCATGTGTGTTTCTACTTGTTCCAGTACCCTTTGTTGAAAAAACCATCTTTTCTCCATTGTTGCCTTTGCTTCTTAGTTAAAGATCAGTTGACTATATTTATGTGGTTCTATTTCTGGGCTATCTATGCTGCTCCATTGATCTACTTGTTTATTCTCTTGCCAATAACCCACTGTCTTGATAGTAGGTCTTAAAATCAGGTAGCGTCCTTCCTCCAACTTTGTTCTTCTCCTTCAACATTATGTTGGCAATTCTGGGTCTTCTGCCTTTCAGTATAAACCTAGAATCAGTTTGTTGATATCCATAAAATAACTTGCAGGGATTTGGATTGTGATTGCATTAAGTCTATAGATCAAGTTGGGAAGCACTGACATCTTGAGAATATTGACTCTTCCTATCCATGAACGTGGAATAGCTCTCCATTATTTAGTTTTTTTAATTTCTTTCATCAGAGTTTCATAATTTTCCTCATATTGATCTTGTACATATTTTGTTACATTTACACCTAAGTATTTCATTTTGAGGGATGCTAATGTAAATAGTATTGTGTTTTTAATTTCAAATTCCACTTGTTCATTGCCGATATATAGGAAAGTAATTGACTTTTATATATTAACTCTGTATTCTGCAACCTTACTATTAGTATAAGTGCTTATTAGTTCCAGGAGTTTTTTGTTGTGGTTGTTAATTCTTTCAGATTTTCCATGTAGACTATCATGTCCATCTGTAAACAAAGACAGTTTTATTTCTTCCTTCCAATCTACAAGACTTTTATTTACTTTCTTATTGCATTAGCTAGAATTTCCAGTATGATGTTGTAAAGTAGTGGTAACAGGGGATATCTTTTGCTTATTCCTAATCTTTGTGGGAAAGATTTCAATTTCTCACCATTAAGTATGTTATCTATAGGGCTTTTTTTGTGTACATGAATATTCTTTATCAAGTTGAGGAAGTTCCCCTAGTTTACTGAAATGGTGTTTGATTTTTGTTAAATGTTTTTTTCTGAATCTATTGATACAATCGTGTGATTTTTCCTCTTTAGCTTATCGATATAATGGATTACATTAACTGATTTTCAAATGTTGAACCAGCCTTCATACTTGGGATAAGTTCCCCTTGGTATTAGGTAATGCTGGCCTCATAGAACAAGTTATGGCTTGTTTGACTCCTCAATAACAAGAGGATTAGGAGTGCTGACCCCTCACATAGTCAAAAATCTTTTTATAACTTTTGACTCCTCCAAAACTTAACTACTAACAACCTACTATTAACAGGAAGCCTTGCTGATAACAAAAACAGTCAACACATATTTTGTATGCTATATGTATTACATACTATATTCTTACAATGAAGTAAGCTAGAGAAAAGAAAATGTTATTAAGAAAACTATAAAAAAGAGAAAAATATAATTACTATTTATTAAGTGGAAGCGATCATCATAAAGCCTTCATCCTCCTTGTCTTCACACTGAGTAGGCTGAGGAGGAAGGGGAAGAGGAGGGCTTGGGCTTGCTGTCTCATGGGTGGCAGAGGCAGAAGAAAATCTGCAGTGGAAACACGCAGTTTAAAACTTTGTTGTTCAAGTGTCAACTGTATTACCTCTGCTTCTATCTTCTGAAAGAGACTGTAGAGAATTGGTATCATTGCTTCCTTAAATATTTGGTAGAAGTCACAAGTGAATCTGTGTAGATCTGGTAATTTTTGTTTTGAAAGGTTAATTATTTATACGATTTCTTTAATAAACATAAGTCTGTTGAGATTGTCCATTCCCTTTTGTGTGAGTTTTGG
>NW_012156062.1:3341874-3343639 GCF_000956105.1 Propithecus coquereli
CAGGATGATACAGGAGGTGCTAGATCACCATTGTTTTTTATGGCTGAGTAGAACTCCATGGTATACATATAACACATTTTATTAATCCGCTCATGTATTGATGGTCTCTTGGGATGTTTCCACATCTTTGCAATTCTGAATTGTGTCGCTATAAACATTCTAGTGCAGATGTCTTTATTATAGAATGACTTTTTTTCCTACGGGTAGATGCCTAGTAGTGGGATTGTTGGATCAAATGATAGTTCTATTTTTAGTTCTTTGAAGTATCTCCATATTACTTTCCATAGAGGTTGTACTAATTTGCAGTCCCATCAGCAGTGTATGAGTGTTCCTACCTCTCCACATCCACGCCAGCATTTGTTCTTTCGAAGTTATTTTGCCTGGTGTTCTCTGAGCTTCTTGGATATGCAGTTTGGTATCTGATGTTAATTTGGGGAAATTCTCAGTTATTGTCTCAAATATTCTTTTTTTCTCTATCCCCATAATATGTACATTACACCTGTTGTAGTTATCCCACAGTCCTTGAATATTATGTTCTGTTTTTTCAGTCTTCCTTCTCTTTGCTATTCAGTTTTGGAGGTTTCTACCAAGAGATTATCAAGCTCAGAGATTCTTTCCTCAGCCATCTTCATTCTAGTAATAAACCCATCAAAGGTATTCTTCATTTCTCTTACAGTGTTTTTGATCTCTAACATTTCTTTTTGGTTCTTTCTTAGGATTTTCATTCCTCTATTTACATTGCCCATCTGTTCTTGCATGCTGTCTACACTATCCATTAAAGCCCTTGCATATTACTCATTGTTTTAAATTTATGGTCTGATAATTCCAACATCCCTGCTATTTCAGGTTATGATGCTTGCTCTGCCTCTTCAAGTCTGTTTTTAGCCTTTTAGTAAGCCTTGTAATTTTCTTCTTGATAGCTAGACATGAGGTACCAGGTAAAAGGAGTTGATTTGATGTAAATAGACCTTCAGTAATGCGGTGGTAAGGTGTAGGGGAGGGCAAGTATTCTATAGTCCTGATAAGCTCTCAGTCTTTCAGTCAGCCTGTGCCTCTAGACTATGGATTTCACAAGTGTTCCTCAGTTCCCTCTCCTCCCACCACCTATATAGGTGGGACAGGATGACTAGAGCTGGCTAGAGTTGAGTATTTCCCATCCCTTTGCTCAGTTAGGCTCTGATAAAACCCCAGCAGGTTAGACTCCGGTTGATCAGTTTTTCCTGAGGGCAGGCCTTGTTATGAAGAACAGAGTGCTGTGGTATATTTCAAAATGGTTACTCTTCCCCTCCTCCTGCTGAAAATAGGAGGAGATTTTTCTCCCGTATGTACTGTGAGAACCTGGTCAAGCTCCTGGAAATAAGACTCACAAAAGTACGAGGCTGCCCCCATGGCTGGATCCCTCTGGAATTTTTAACTCTTTGACTTGTCCACACTGAGCTTCCAACAATTCATCAATTACGGTTGAAATTTTCCTACTCTGGTACTGGTTCCTGTGGCCATTTCCACGCATGCGTCTCTGCTCAGGTGAGCTGTGACTCCCTGTATTCACCTGTCTCTCCCATCTTGGGGGCAGTGTTTGCCCTGCATCTTCACTTCTTTTATGGATCCAAGAAGAGTTATTAACTTTTCAATCTGTTCAGCTTTTCATTTGATGTTAAGACAGAATGGCAACTTCCAAATTCCTTGCGTGCAGAAACTGACATGCCTATTTTTTACTTAGAAATTGTTCAGGCATTGAAAGATTATTTATTAATTAACTTATTCA
>NW_012156062.1:3343689-3350152 GCF_000956105.1 Propithecus coquereli
TTCTATTTTCAGTTTCACTGATTTCTGCTCCAATTTTTACTATTTCTTTTCTTTTGCTTACTTTGGATTTAATTTGCTCTTCTTTTTCTAGTTTCCTAAGGTGAAAGTTTATTTTTATTTTATTTTTGAGAAAGAGTCTTGCTCTGTTGTCCAGGCTAGAGTGCCATGGCATCAGCCTAGCTCACAGCAACCTCAAACTCCTGGGCTCAAGCAATTCTTTTGTCTCAGCCTCTTGAGTAGGTGGGATTACAGGTGTGCGCCACCACAGCCAGCTAATTTTTTCTATTTTTAGTTGTCCAGCTAATTTTTTCTATTTTTAGTGGAGACGGGGTCTCGCTCTTGCTGAAGTTGATTTCGAACTCCTGACCTCAAGCAATCCCCCGCGTCGGCCTCCCAGAGTGCTAGGATTACAGGCGTGAGCCACCACGCCCAGCTAAAGTGGAAGTTTAGATTATTGATTTCTAGATTTCTTTTGTCTAATACATATGCTCTATGCTATAAATATTCCTGTAGGCACTATTTTTGCTGCATCTCATGAATTTTGGTAAGTTATGTTTTCATTTTCATTTAGTTCAAAATATTTTAAAATTTCTCTTGAGATTTCTTTTTTGCCCCATGTGTTATTCAGAAGTGTGGTGTTTAATCTCCACATATTTTAGAATCTTCCAGCTATGTTGATTTCTAGTTTAATTCCATTGTGGTCTGAGTGATTTCTATTCTTTTAAATTTGTTAAGGTATGTTTTATGGCCCAGAATGTGGTCTACCTTGGTGAATATTTCATGTGTGTTTGAGAAGAATGTTTATTCTACTGTTGTTATTGAAGTAGTATATAGATGTCAGATACATCCAGATGATTATGGATATTATTGAGTTCAACTATGTTCTTATTGACTTACTGCCTGCTGGTTCTGTTAATGTCTGATACAGAGGTGTTAACATCTCCAATTATAATAGAGGATTCATCTATTTCTCCTTGTGATTCTGTCAGTATTTGCCTCATAATTTGACGATCTTTTGTTAGGCACATGCACATTAAGGATTGTTATGTCTTCTTGGAGAACTGACCCCTTTATCATATATGTAATGCTCTTCTTTATCCCTCATAACTTTCCTTGCTTTGAAGTCTGCTGTATCTGAAACTAATATTACTCTGCTTTCTTTTGATTAGTGTTAGTGTGGTGTATTTTACTCTACCCAATTACTTTTAATCTATATGTGTCTTTACATTTAAAGTGCATTTCTTATAGACAACATGTAGTTGGGTCTCATAGTTTAATCCACTATTACAATCTCTGTCTTTTAATTGGTACATTTAGACCATCAATGGTCAAAGTGATAATTGATATAGTTGGATTAACATCTACCATATTTGTTACTGTTTTCTATTTGTTGCCTTTGGTCCTATTTATGTCTGCCACTCTTCTGCCTTTTATGGTTTTAATTGAGCATTTTATATGATTCCATTTTCTTTCTTTTCTTAGCATATTTGTTATACTTCTTTTTTTACTTCTTTTTAGTGGTTGCTCTAGAGTTTGCAATATACATCCACAACTAATCCAAGTCCATTTTCAAATAACACTATATTGCTTCACAAGTAGTATGAGTACCTTGTAACAACAAAATAATCTTAATTTCTCCCTCCTGTGCCTTGTATCATTGCTGTCATTCATTTCACTTCCATATAAGCATACATAAGAACATATACATACACATATATACCTAAGATATCTACATAAGCATACATAATCAAGTACATTCTTTCATCTTTTCTTTATGAAGAACTGAGTTTCTGACCTATATTACTTTTATTATTGCTAAAAAAATTATTTTAACATTCATGCAAGGCAGATCTGCTAGTAAAAATATTCCCTCAATTTTTGTTCATCTGAGAAAGTCATTATTTTTCCTTCACTTTTGAGGGATAATTTTGCAAGGTACAGAATCCTAGGTTGGTGGGGTTTTTTGCCCCAGCATTTTAAATATTTCACACCACTCTCTTTAGTTTGCCTGGTTTCTGAGGAGAAGTCAGATAAAACTCTTTTTTTTTTTTTTTTTGAGACAGAGTCTCACTCTGTTGCCTGGGCTAGAGTGCCGTGGCATCAGCCTAGCTCACAGCAACCTCAAATTCCTGGGCTCAAGCAATCCTCCTGCTTCAGCCTCCCAGGTAGCTGGGACCACAGGCATACACCACCATGCCCGGCTAATTTTTTCTGTTTTTAGTTGTTTGGCTAATTTCTTTGTATTTTTAGTAGAGATGGGGTCTCACTCTTGCTCAGGCTGGTCTAGAACTCCTGACCTTGAGCGATCCACCCGCCTAGGCCTCCCAGAGTGCTAGGATTACAGGCATGAGCCACTGCGCCCGGCCTTTATTGACATTTTTTATATGGTATTAAAATTTAAAGATTCTGAATCATGCCAAAAGTTTCTTTCTTACGTTGGAATTAACTAAGTCCTTGTCTTCTTACCTTGTAACTATGGTAACTAGGGCTATTCAGTAAATATTCTTCTCAGAGTTCACAAAATAAACACAAAGAGTTTGATGACTTTTTTTCCTTTTATACATCTTGACTTTATCTAAACTAGATATTCTTAGAGTGAGCACACAGTAATTGAATGTTTTTGGGTTTTGATCCATTAATCTTTAAAATTTTTGAAAAGAGGGCTAAAACAGAGAAAGAGAAACAATACAATGAGAAAGAGTTGGCTTCAGACAAATATGAAATTATCACTATAAAAAGCTAATTATGCTTTCTCTGGAAAAGTCAAAAAAAGACAAAGTTTAGATACAGAAATACTCATTTTAACATGTACACACACAAAAACAGCACAGTTATAACTGATTTAAAGAATAACTTGGTTCCTTGACAATTTTATAAAGCCATACAATGAAAAAGCCAGCACTTGCTAATTTTCAAAATAAGAACACAAAGGAGGAGTTGTCTCCTACCTCAAATAAAATGTTCTCTCTCGGTTTTAGGAAACTTCACAAAGGCCTGTTTCTTTTTTGTTCTAAAGCACCTCTTACATGAACAATCTTGTTTTTGTCAAAAGTAGCTAAAGTGGCTACTGTAACCCCAAATTGTACTTGGTAAAATTGTGCTGGTTAGAGTAGTAAGCATACAAGTTAACATGACAGTGTGAAGACGTAAGGCAAGTAGGTTTTTGGCAAAGAAGAGGCAGGTTTCAATTGAGAAGACCCTATGAATACTACAATGTTCCCTAAAATAGTACTTGCGCACTTCGTATCTCTAGTAATTGGCCAAAGGCTAATGGTCACCAAATACAGATTGGACAAAACTCCTGATTCCAAGCAAATAAAGTTAAACAAAGAGACACAAAGGCAAGGCCAAGGAGGATGTCTTTGTATAATTTATAATGGAGATTTAAGACGAAGTTTGTTCAAAGATAGTGGTCTGGGGAGACCTGAACTTCTCAGCCCCCAGGACCAGCATAAGGGTAGACTTACAGGGCCTCTCTGCCTGGTCTCTTTCTGTGGACTGTTCCTGTAATCAACAACTAGACAAGCAGAAAGATCATAGGAGAAAATGTTACAAGGCTAGAAAAAAATTTCACAAGTCTGATCAGATAATGGAAGGATCCCAGAGGACCTTATTTCTAGGAAATCCAAAATAAAATCCAATGGGAAGGACTTCAACAAAACATTGGTGCTCAAGTGTGGAGGCAAGTGTGAACTTCCCTCCACACTTTGCGCCTGGGACTCTCAGTCAGGAGGATACATAAGATTTCAGAGGTCCACATCAGAGAGTTCAAAGTGCTTCTCTGCAGCAGCAAGGGTCTCAGCTGAATCTTGGTGGAAACTTTACTTCTGTCAATGGCCTACAGGCAAACACCACAGAGGCACACTATGGGGAAAGGGAGCTACCATCGGCCCTGAGCATCCCTGCGAGTTCTTGCTGAGGATGCCCAGCTGCAAGCCTGTCTATCTCCTGATCGTGAGTAGTTGTAGCTAGGGTAACCAGATACGTCAAGGTAGACTTCAGCGTGACTACTGCTCATTCCCCAGGAGAGGAGGACTAGTTTGATTGCATCTTGCTGGAATATTTGCTGCTTGCTCGAAAAGTGATAGGCCTTTGGCCCTGCTTTCTTCTCTCGTAAAGCAACCTGCCGTGTATACTGGTGTCATCTGACCCTCCATGTCTTCCTGTGGAATTGGGACTCAGGAAACCAGTGCAAATATGTCAACACTCTGGCTACTGCTTTCAATAATAGAGTTCTTCATTGTTGACCCAAGAGTCTTGTGTCTTTGCCAGCATCCATGAAACTGTGACTAACTTGTCAGCTTGCAAGTAAAATAAAATCTTAGACTCTTCACTGCAGGGAGTTAGCTACGCTCCCAGCAAAAAATAGGCTCCCTTAGGTAGGGGTCGTTGCAAAGGATAAGAAAATAATAGAAAATGGAAAATAATGGAAATAAAAGACTATACAGAGACAAAGGTATAGTTTTATAGATTTATAAAGATAATAAACAAAGCGGGATACTCAGGGGACCTGTGATATCTCCGTCAATCACAAAGGCCACAAGTGAAGTTTTACATGGGTATTTATAGGTACAGTGATAGGTTGTCAGGGGTAACAGATTTACATAATAACAGGTAGTTAGTCTTAGGTTAAAAGTTTTTCAAAAGGCTTCTTCAGATCCCTTAACTAACTCTATCTACATGAACAAATGGTTACAAAATCCTTCAAAGACTAACTTCTAAGTTCTAAGGTAAATTTATCACTTAACAGAGGGGTTAAACAGAGATATAGTGGCTCCATATTTTCTTTATCAAGTTATAATGTACCAAGACAGGTAGTCAGGAGTTTAAGCAGGAACTGTCCCTTGGGCTAATTGCTTTTAGCCACAGGTATCTGTCTGTCCGGCGAGCATTCTTGATCAGCTCTCATCCTGTGGCTCCTAGCAGACCTGCTCTGCCTTTCAAAGCAAGTCAGAACTACAGGTCTGAGAATGTCTCGGCGCCATCCTGGGAAGCAGCCGCCACTGATCTTTGAGATGCCCTCCTGAGGTGGAGCAGCTTCGATATGCAAACTAACACGTTCACATATTCCTTCAGGGCAAAGTCCTGCAAAACTCCTGGCACCATTTGTGTCTCTAATATAGTTATATTAATTTATGGAGCGACACTTCACAGTTTTGACCAAGTCGTGGCAATTTTTTTCTATAAAGGGCCAAATAGTAAACATTTTGGGGTTCATAGGCCATACATGGTCTCTGTCACGTATTCTTGTTTGTTTGTTTTGAAACAACCCTTCGAAATGTAAAAATCATTCTTAGCTATCAGGCCATGCAAAAACAGGCCACAGACAGGATCTGGCTCCAGTTTGCTGACCCCTATTCTTGACACACATTTCTTAGTCAAACGAAGTTGGGTTTATTGACTGTTTGCTGTAAGGGAGACAGCCATTATGTGTATCTGTGCGGTATTACTGTAACAGGATGTTAGACTACACTTACTCAATTTTGAGTCTGTGATAGGTAATTCTGAAGAGCACTGGAGGACGTGGGCCTTTGCTCTGCATCAGTTCCTGTCACAAAGCAGAGGTAATTTTATAATTGGGTGTCTTCATTTTCTCTAAAACACAGATTGGTAAACTTCTTCTGTAAAAGGCCAAATGGAAAATATTTCAGGTTTTGCAGGCTACATATAGTCTCATTTACACATTCTTCTTTGTTTTTTGTTTGTTTTAACCCTTTAAAAATGTTAAATCCATTCTTACTCAAAGGTTGTTAAAATTTCAGGTTAGAAGTTACTTCCTCTGGTATGCTTTTTCAAATCCTCCAATTCAGTCTAGGCTCTCTTCTTATGCATTCTCCTAGATTTTCATAAATGCTGGTATCATTTCTGTACTATTCCCTACAGTGCCTGGCACATGGTAGGCATGAAAATTTATTGAATGCAGGAACAAAAGTGTAACTCTTTGTGGAATCCCATCATTTAATGGTGAGAGACTGAATATATAAATGGACAATGGCCAGACCATATATAACAATAGAACTCTGACCCATAACTGCTGCAGCAAACAAACCAGGTCAGGACCGTTCAGTCATATGGGATGCTTCCCTTCAGCTTGACTCCAGCTTCCTCAAGCCGAGAACCTCCAATCAGTGCATACCTGAATCCTTCCTTTTTTCTCATGAAGAAGCTTTCCCATTCCCTTTCCCGCCTTTGAGTTGCTGTCAAACTGCAAGTTATGATGGCCGACTCCCTTGCTATAGCAAGCTCTGAATAAATTGTCTCTTCTTGTCTTATTGGGATAGTCTTCATTTATTTTCACAGTGGGAAATTACTTTTTGAGTACACGCTCTTTGGTTTTGAATCATAATTTTATTATTTTTTTTAAAAAAGTACTAAGTTACAATTAGGAGGAATAAATTCCAGTGCTCTATTATATGGTAGGGCAACTATGGTTAACAGTAAGGTATTGTATTAATATATTATA
>NW_012156062.1:3350792-3353810 GCF_000956105.1 Propithecus coquereli
GTTGATCCTCTAGATGGGTGTCAGTCATTTGTGACCTTAAGGACATTTTTGATTTGGGTTAGGTAGGAGAATGTAGATTCGTAGCAATAAGTGGTTGAAAAGCAAGAAAGCATTTTTCGGGCATGTTGCTGAAGGTGTGGGTATTCCACTGCATTTTTCCAAATTTCGGTTGGATCTTTCTAAGCATCAAACAATGAATTATCATCTACAGAGAGCTCAATCAAGTCTATCCGTAGTTCTTTAGGTGCCTTGGTGGTATCAACTAGGTGAGGCTGAAATGCTACTTTGAATGTGATGTCGTGATTCTCAAAGTCAGTGAAACTTTCATTGTATTCTCCAGTTAATAGGCCTATAACAGCTGCATATTCTTCAACTGATTTGCATATATCATCCTGCTCATCAATGACCTTTGCTAACGGGAAAAAATGTTCATCTGAAATTTCCTTTTGAAGAAGTGTTTTGAAAACAGCTCTTTTCAAAATGCTTGGATTTTGGGCCATATATCATGTATAGACTTAATTTTACCTTACAAAGAAATATTCAAGTCATTTTGAGTTGACATGCTATCATACAGAGATGCTGCATTCCTATAGAAATTTTCTTTCAATAATTCACATTGCTGATTCTGTTCTTCATAAAATTTAACCATCTTTTCTTGCAGAGATAAAGTTTTGACTAACACCTGTCCCTGCGACAGCCAACGCACTTCAGAATGACAGGGCAAATCCACACTGAATATATCATCCTTCAACTTTAGCATGTTATGAAACTGAGGATACTGTGTTGCATTTGCACAAATATAGTTAACAATACTTATAATGTGTTGCAAAGTGTCACTTAAAATAGTAGCTTTAGCACAGAGATTTTGCTGATGCAAGATACAATGAAAAGAAATGAGAGCATCTGGATCTGTTAACACTTTTTTGATCTGTGCAACAAACGCTTCATGTTTTCCTGTCATGAAAGGTGCACCATCTGTACATACACTAACTAAATTTACCAAATTCAGTCCAACTTCACAACATTTATCTGGAAGTTGTTGAAGATACCTATTCCCCATGTTCAGTTCCCAAGAGTGCCCAAAGGGAGTAAACTTTTCGTAGGGAAGGAAATCTTCTGTTATGACCCAAATGAGGTATAAAACCTGCACCGCGTCTGTACTATCAATTCATCCAAAAACAATTGAATAGTATATATTTTTCTTTTGAAGTACTGCATGAAGGTGATCTTTTCAGTTGAAGGCTAATTCATGCCACTGATCAGTTATGGTTCTTCTTGAAAGAGGCAGTTGTTTTTACTTCCAAACGTTATTGGGGTCCAAGCATCCTACAACTTCACCAATGCATTCTTTCACAATTTCTACATCACTGAATGGCTTCCCTTTTTTCCTGAGTATATATGCTACTTTATAAGTCGCTTTAGTGGTATTATTTCTGGGTCTTATTGCTACTTGAAAGAATTGTCTTTGCTTTTGCTTTTCATCTTTTAATTTCTGCAATACAACTTTCACATCTCTCCAATTTAAAATATTTGCAGTCCTTATGAGTGTTATAATGATGATGAGCATTGAATTTTTTTAATGTTGATATTGCAGTATCACAAAGCAAGCAAATCATCTTTAGCAGAAACAAGATAACATTGCTATTCCCCATCCTCATTAAAAAATCTGTTTTCTTCCTTCAGTATTCTCTTCATCTGCTTTGACATCTGACATTTGACACCTGTTAAGTAGACAGAATTAAAAAATACTGTAGAGCTCTGCAACTATTCACAAATTCCACTTCAAACAGAAACACAGTGCACCATTGTCAAAAGGTGATAACAGACTGGCATACTCGACCCCCATAAACTCTTGCCAACCAGCCTCGTGTGGGAGCGCTGCCAGTCATGAGGGGGAAGTTAAAGCTAAACCATGAGCATAGCAGCCATTAGGTTAGCTCTTATGGCTTACTTATATTCTAATTGTTCTGGTCAATCTGGGAGGATTATTTTGTTGAAACTTATTTTATTCTTTGGTATTTTAAATATGTTCATTTTTAAATAAAAATGTAAAAGAAGAACAAAAATGTGTTAATAAAAATAAAAAGATTTGTTCTGTAAAATTTGGATTTAGTCAAAAGTCTGCACTTATGGACCTAGAAGGCCACATATGGCCTTAAGGTCGTAGGTTCCCCACCCCTGAACTAGAGGATCTGGTTTGGATAGGCAAATGATTTCTTGAAATGCTAGAGTTAAATACTTCTTTTTCTATGACTTATGAAATAGAACTAAATATTAGGTTAACAATAGTGAAATAATTACATTACATAAGATATTGTAATAAAAATTCTATTATTTTTCAATAGATAGCTGTGAATTTGTTTTTGATGACTGCTGAATTAAAATGTTATGTTCTCGGCTGGACACAGTGGCTCATGCCTATAATCTTAGCACTTCGGGATGCTGAGGCTGGCAAATCACTTGAGGCCAGGAGTTTGAGACCAGCCTGGGCAACATAGTGAGATTCCATCTCTATAAAAATTTAAAAATTAACCAGGCATGGTGGCTCATGCCTGTAGTTCTAGTTATTCAGGAGGCTGAGGTAGGAGGATAGCTTGAGCCCAGGAGTTTGAGGTCGCAGCGAGCTATGGTGACACCACTATACTCCAGCCTGAGTGACAGAGCGAGAATCTGTCTCCAAAAAAAAAAAAGTTATATTCTGTACTAAAATGCAACGAAATAATTCATGCATTTATCAAGTACTTATTGAATGTCTGCAAAATGATATGCAAAGTTCTGGGACCTGGAAATCTGGTAGTGAACCGAATAATTGAAGGCCTTGGCTTTATGGAGCTTATATTCTTTGGGGAAGACAGATAATAAATATAAATACAAACAAGCATACAATATCATGAAGAGATAAAATAGTCTGGAGGAATATAAAGCAATAAGAGGTATAGGGAGTGTAGAATGTGTTAGCTATTTTATGTAATATTATAAGAGAAGGCCTCTTTGATAAGCTGTTTGATTAGATTAAAA
>NW_012156062.1:3353860-3355324 GCF_000956105.1 Propithecus coquereli
CACCATCACTCCTGGATAATTTTTCTATTTTTTGTAGAGACAAGATCTCACTCTTGCTCAGGCTCGTCTCGAACTCCTGGCCTCAAGTGATCCTCTTACCTCAGACTCCCAAAGTACTGGGATTACAGGCATGAACCACCGTGCCCAGCCTACTTATTTAATTTTAAAATTAAAGACTTTTAATATATGTATATGTGTTTGTTTTCTGTTGCTTATAGCACAATACTTGAAACAGTCATTTATAAAGAAACAAAACTTATTTCTTATAGTTATGGAGAAGTACAAGGCTGAGAGGCTCATCTGGTGAGGGTATTCTTGCTGGTGGGGACTCTGCAGGGCATTGTGTGACCAGGGTACCGAGAGCGTGCTAGCTCGGGACTCTCTTCCTCTTCCTATAAAGCCACCACTTCCACTCCCATAATAACTCATTAATCCACTACGCCATTCATTCAAGGGTGAGCCTTCATGACCCAATCACCTCTTAAGGCTCGTCTCTCAACACTGCCACATTGGAGGTTAAATTATAACATGAGTTTCAGAGCAGAGAAACATTTAAACTGTGGCAGTATACATTGTATAATAACCACCACAATTAAGCTGATTAACATATCCATCACATTTCACATTTACTATTTTCTTTTTTTTTGTTTTTGATGAGAACGCTATTTACCCTCTTAGCAAATTTCAAGTATACAATACAGTTTTCTTAACTACAGTAACATTGCTGTACATTAGCTCTCTAGAACTTTGCACAATTGAAATTCTGCATCCTTTGACCAACATCTCCTCATTTCCCCCTTCCCCCAACCCCTGGCAACCACTGTTCTACTCTCTGCCAACATACTTCTCAATGTGCTATTGTAATCATTACAACTATAACCAAAAGTCATCACTTCCGTAGCTACCCCATGAAGCACAAAGATGTTGAAAGTCATCAATATATTTCGCTTAATTCAGGCATAACATTTTTGTCTGAAATACTTGCATTCTGGAATCATTTAAAAAAAATCTGTCCAGGGAATTATGTGCTTGATATAATGCATCTATATGGTATTAAAATTAAATTGTAACATGATTGTTTCAAATTTTTTATTTTGTAAAACAATTTGAGACACTAAGGTAAAATTCTACATCAATAACAAAAACAACATAGTAAGTTTCCCAAATAGGTCTTTGTTTATTTAAAAAACCTACAACATTATAGATAGATAATATACCTAATTTTAAAAGTTAAATGTGGATTTATGAGGAATGACTTCACACCCTCTGGGAGCATTTGCTTTTGCAACTAACTTCCACTCTTTTATGAAGTAGTCAAACAGCCCATTTGAAAGTAGGAAAAGAACTTTCGGAAACAGAAGTTCTAACTTGTACCTTGGTAACGTAAATTTTATACTTAGTTGGACATGAAGAATCACAAAAAAGGTCTGGATCGTTTTAATAATTGTTTAAAATTTTAGATAT
>NW_012156062.1:3356474-3359072 GCF_000956105.1 Propithecus coquereli
TATTGCACTGGGTGTACTGGAAACGAAAGAGCCTCTGTTTATCTGAAATTCTAATTTAGTCGGTCGTCCTGCATTTTCCTTTGTCGAACCTGGCCACCCCGCCGCGGGAGGTGAAGGTGACGATTCCTCCTAAGTGGCCAAGGATTTGAGCACGGCGACTTGTGTCGATACCGCCCCTGGCTAGACAAGAGCAGTGCTTTCCTTGCGTTTCCCTGTCTCGCGTACCCGCGGCTGCCGGGCGGGTTGTGGAGGCGCCGGCGGCGGCAGCTGCTGTGACCGCGCGGCCCGGGGCGGCCCTGCCGCTCGCACCTTCGCTCCTGCCGCGGCGCATGCGCCCCTCGCGGGGCGCGCCCCCTGTCGTCCTCGTCTGGGAACTCTACCAGTCTTGCGGGACTGTGGGGACTCCTAATTAATTTTCCAGACCGAGCTAGAGACCACCTCCGGAATGCGCTGATCACGTGCTGTTTACTGTTTGACTGACAGATCCTTGAGATCCCGTGCTGTTTTTTTCTGATGTGTGTCCCTGGGGCATGTAGCACTTTGCCTACTTAGCACGTACTAGGCGCTCCATAAATGCAGCATGACTAGTTGGTGCTTCATCAGTGTTGACCTGTTTACTGTGCACTTGCTTCCTCTGTGGATGCATAGGTGATAACTTTTACAAAGGTCAGCTAGAAATCGAAGGGGAAGGGTGCTTTCCAGAAACTTTCTCTTTCATTTGGCTGGGAAGGGGGTTCAAAGTGCACCTCCTACCTCCTCTCACTACCCAAGAAAACAATCTCTTATGAAAGTCCTACTGGAGAGCCTGTTTCGATAATAAATAGTGTGGAAAAATAAGTAAATAAAAAAATGCCATCACTACAATGGGCTGCTAAAGAAAAGAAATTAAAACGAGTGCTGTGACATATGGTTGGGATGACAGTTAAATGCTGGACTTGATGAAAAGGGTTTGTTTTCTTAGTTGATAAACCAGATGCAGATTGCCGGGTTATTCCACCAAAACTTCTTCTTAGGGCCAGGCCGGCGCTGCTAACTTTTCTTTTCTGGTTTAGGCTTCAGGAACTAAGCCTGCTTTTCCTTAAAGCTGCACCCCCTGCTGAGTTGGCTGCAGTCTCCCTCTCCTTGCTCCTAACTCTTTCCTGAGTTAAACACACAGGACTTTTTTGTTTTAAAGATTTTTTGCTAATCTGTAGGGAAGCAAGGAATAATAGATTAGAAACATTGGGTAGTTACAATGTTATAATGTTTAGTCGCAGCAGTTCCTGTCTCTCTTACTCCTCGTAACTGAAGGCGATGTTTGTGATAGCTTCCTCATTCTAAGTGTGTGGGGTACCACTGTACGGTATTCCCCCCACTTACCCATGGGGGATACATTCCAAGACCCCTAGTGGATGCTTGGAACCACAGGTAGTAGTACTGAAGCCTGTCTGTCAGGGAATTCTGGGAGTAAAAATAAAATAAAATAAATAAAATAAGTAAAGTAAGTAGTGGACCTTGTATATACTGTTTTTTCGTATACATACATACCTATGATAAAGTTTAATTTATAAATCAGGCAGAATAAGAGATTAACAATAATAACAACAAAGTAGAACAGTCATTTTAATAATAAAACACTCGTTTCAAGAGCTCCCTTGCTGAGTCTTTGTAGAGGCTGAATGCTTTCTGGCTTAACACATTGCCATCATTGTTACACGTTTTCTGTTCGTGTCTCCGTAAGTAGAATGCTCTGAGCACTTACCATGCGATGTGGCCGTAACTTTTGCAGTTTGATGTGTGACAGCAAAATTAGCATGAATTTCTTTTCCTCTTCACAATTTCACAGATAGAAGCTTTGTTTGTACTGCAGATCTTGGTAACCTTAGCATACGATTTTTTTTTCTTTCCTTATTAAGTGGAGAACTTTTACCCTTGCACTTAAGGGAAGCACTTTAGGGCTGCTTTTTGGCATATCCGAATTGCCATCATCATTATTCTTGTCCTTTGGGGCCATTACTAAGTAAAATAAGGGTTACTTGAACACAAGCACTGCCATACTTTGACAGTCAATCCAATCATCCGGAGGGCTACTAAGCGGTTAACGGGTAGGGAGGGTGTACAGCGTGGGCGTGCTAGACAAATGGAGGATTCACATCCTGGGCAGGAGACAGCTAGATGGCACGGGATTTCATCATGCTACTCAGAACTTAAAACTTACGAATCGTTTATTTCTGGAATTTTCCATTTGATAGTTTTGGACCACAGTTGGCCTCGGTAACTGAAACTAAAGATAAGGGGAAACTATTATATACAGCAGATGTTCATCATCCAAGGATAATATATATGAGAGAGCCATTCAGAGTGGATTAACTTTGAAAAAAGTGAAAGAAAACATTATAAAAGTTTACTTTTATATTTGAGAACATTTAAATTTAAATGCACTCACTAATGAATGACTAAATTGATTTGGAGAAAGAATTTTTTCTATCATAATTTGAGTTTTGCAAGGTAATCATAAGGATATTTTTTAAAAAAAAATTTGAAGCTTCAAATCTTTACTGTCTTATTTCTTAGATATTTGAGTAATTCTCTTTTGAAGCATCTGTTATATCTTATCCT
>NW_012156062.1:3360247-3361392 GCF_000956105.1 Propithecus coquereli
AGAAACAAAAAACAAAATAAACTTAACAGGCTGTGCAGATGCATAGCAGAATCTCATGGTCATTGTGGTAAAGGTCTGGACAGGTAAAGGTCTAGCTTTCTTCCCTAACATAGAGTATAGTGTGCAGTAGTTACTCCATAAATGATCCTCTCAGACATACTGTACACTGCTGTGTTCTCTTGTTTTCCTCTCTATTTTACTGCAAAACTTAGTTATTCTGCCTCAGAAACTTTCTCTTATATATATGTTTTTCTTCCCTTGCAGCTTATAAGACATAATCATTTTTTTCTTTTTCTTGCTTACCACCCACTGTCACCACATATAAAACAATTTTGCCTTTAATTGATTTGGCTAAACATATAGCTGTTGAATGTAACAGTAATACTAGAAACCTACTGTGAGGGAATTGCCTTTTTTAAAATAAAAATACAACATCATGAAATATAAAGTAAGGATGAACTTCAGAAAAATTGGGAAGAAGGTTCATGAAACCCTGACACTGTCATCTTGAGTCCAAAATTCAGCTCACTTTGGAATCTCTTTGTCAGCGTTTTTACTACGTATCAGCGCCCGCGATACTCATCTCTCTGTAACAACGGTCTTAGTGTGCCTGTGGCCTGAGGCAGCATGGTGGACGGAAGAGCACTGGCTTTGGTATTGTGACAGGGTTCAGTCAAATCCCGGTATTGTGACCCTCTCAGCCTCAGTTTTGTCATCTGTAAAATGGATTCAGTAATATTACACATCTCTGGTATGGCTGGCCCTCCCTGAGATAGACTTTTATACTAAATATTATGAGTAAGCAGAAGGGAAGGTATAAAAACAGAACAACTTGCAGGCAGCTAGGCTATAGCTTAGGACCCTTCTGACACCCAAGGATGGGTACAACTTCTGAAGCACTTTGCCTGGGCACTGTACTTTCTGATATTTGGCCTTCATCTCGACGGTGCTGCTATGACCACTCACCACAGAAGAACAACCTAGACAAATGCCTGGGTACTAAACCTATCCATTTAAAATTTATTAAAGGATCTAGCCATTCATATATCTAGAAACAAAAAACAAAATAAACTTAACAGGCTGTGCAGATGCATAGCAGAATCTCATGGTCATTGTGGTAAAGGTCTGGACAGGTAAAGGTCTAG
>NW_012156062.1:3363632-3364772 GCF_000956105.1 Propithecus coquereli
TATTTTTAAAAAAAAATTTGAAGCTTCAAATCTTTACTGTCTTATTTCTTAGATATTTGAGTAATTCTCTTTTGAAGCATCTGTTATATCTTATCCTATTGTAAGATTTGTGTAGTAATTTCACTCTGCAGTTAGTGTGCATCGTGGTATTTGATACTGTTCCAGCAATGCAGTAGGGCCTGTCTGACCAAGAAGGATGAGTGGACGGGGAAAGAAAGGTTCTAGGGATAAAGAGAGAGATTTGATGATGTTAAACTGGTTGGTTTTTTAATGAATATTTTCCTGACAACAAATGCTTTCTTTTACAAGCTCCCAACAGCTAGGGTTTGGATGATAAATACTGAGATAACGAGGGGCCCTGTAAGCAGGAAGTAATGGTAATAATGCCAAAGGTTATTGAACACTTACTATGTGTAAGGCACTGTTCTACCTCCTGTATATCAATTCATTTAATCCTCACAAAACCCTCTGAGAGATGAGAGTGGTTGCTGTGCCCACATTAGAGACTGGAGTATTTGGAGCTCTGGGCTGTTGTGGTTGAGCTACCTTAGGTTCCTTAAAGTCTTTACGTATTTGTAGGTTCTCTGCTTCACAGAATGTTCATGGAGTTTCGTCAAGTTTTAATAGGAAAATGGAAACTATATTTTTTAACCAATGGTCAGGTCATATGGCCAATAAGTAGGACAGAATATTTGAAATTCCATGGTCATAAATGAAGATGTGATGGGCTTTAAACACAGTAAATACGATCTTATTAAATAATTTAGGGCATTGGAAAGCTAGTTAGATAAGCGCGTAGGCCCTTTTGGTTTTAGTAAACGAATGCTTTGTAAACTTTTGTACTAATAATAAGTAAATTTTTTTTTTATTTTGTAAGTTTAGATATATTTGTATATAAGATTTTCTTCAAATAGAACTCATGATAAATTACCTTCAATGCTTACTAAACTCTGTCGACCTTTTTAATTCCATTTAGGATGGGGAGCAGCGTATCTTCATCTTTGGCGAAGTCAGCAACTGCTCCCATGAACCAGATCCAAGTGAGTGATATGGGAGATGTGGGAAAAGCTTTCCTTGTGGAAAAAGAATTATTTTACGTATTTACTTTGTTTATTCAATATCAAGACTTACTATAATTTA
>NW_012156062.1:3366113-3378532 GCF_000956105.1 Propithecus coquereli
AGAAACAAAAAACAAAATAAACTTAACAGGCTGTGCAGATGCATAGCAGAATCTCATGGTCATTGTGGTAAAGGTCTGGACAGGTAAAGGTCTAGTTTCCAAACCAGGATGATACAAGAATCGTCTGGGAAAGTTTTTAAAAAGTACAGTTTTTGACCTCTGTCTCAGTCATCGAATCAGCATTTCTGGAAGTAGCTTTTCCAGGACCCACGGTACAAGAACAGTGATGCAGTAACAACAGCTTTTGCACCATAAATTCGTACAGGAAGGGATGCAAGTGGAAGAGTACGCGGCTGTTTATGCCGGATCAGTGAAAGCGTTACATTTGAAAGAGCGCTCACACATTACTCCTCGCCACTGAAAGTTATGGAAGGTGCCCTCTTGGCCCTAGCGTCATCTTTCTAGAAACCTCCGCTCCATGAGAGCCAAGTGGAGGAAGAAGTGAATGTTCAGGTGGAAGCACAAAAGGAAGAGGCAGAGGTCCAAGTATGCCATTTGATTGTGCACATGTGAAGGCCGCAGGAGCAGCAACAGGGAACGCCAGAGCCTGGGGATGCTGGGACAAGTTGCTGGACTGCATGCCACTGTCTAGAACTTACGTCTCAGTGGATTTAGAACTTGTCATCCGATCGCCAAGACCGTCTCTGAGACAGCCATCTTGCTCGTACCAAAACAGTCCCTACTGGTCCTTTGCCCTGGACCTGACATTTTGGACTAGTTCTGTTCTCAGTTGTGGCTGAGTGTAACAAGTATACAATAAATCATATCTTCTGCTGTTTAAAAAAAAAAAATTTATAGAAGGTAAGGAGTTAACTCCTTCTGAACTCCTGCTGAGTATTAGAGAAGCAGTATGTCAGAGAATCAGTACCTGGACTGTAGAGCCAGATTTGCCTGGGTTCAAATCCCAGCCCTCCCACTTACTATCTGAGGACCGTGAACAAGTTATTTATCTTACTCTATACTTCATTTTCCTCATCTGCAAAGTGGGGATGATAATAGGACCTGTCTCAGGATTGTAGTGATGTTTAAATGGCCTAGTAAAGGTAAAGCGTTGAGAATAGTGCCTGGTACACAGAAAGGTTTGCTCAATGTGAATTGGTTATGATTATTATTTGTCATTATTATTATTACTATTCCATGCCTGGTACTTTCTATTTGTTACATCTTTTTTTCCTAATAACATTCCTTTGAAGTAAATAATATCCTCAGTCTACGGATGAGAAAATAGATGATAGAGACTTAGTTTGAGTCTGAATCATGAGACTCCAAAATCTATACCCTTTCTACAATATTATTATATTATTCTAAAAGGTAATTAATGTCTAGAATTAAGATGATTTTTTAAAATTTTATTTCAGGAAACAATTTCTGATCACTGTGTAGTGATTTTCTCAAAAACATCCTGTTCTTACTGTAAAATGGCAAAAAAGCTTTTCCATGACATGAATGTTAACTGTAAAGTGGTGGAATTGGACACGCTTGAACATGGAAGCCAATTTCAAGATGCTCTTTACAAAATGACTGGTGAAAGGACTGTGAGTATATCCTCTGCGGCGCTGTTTCTCCTCCATAGGCTGTGGTCTGGATTACCTGGAGTGTAGACCCTCGGGTTAGGAAAATGAGCCAGACGTTGTCCGAGTATCTTATATTGATAAAGAAACTGCGAATCTGGGACCTAGATTCTTGGAAGAGGAAGCAGCAGAGTTAATTCGTTTTATTTTTATTTTTACTGTGTGTGTGTGTGTGTGTGTGTGTGTGTGTGCGCGCGCGTGCATGCACGTGTGGGGTTTGGAGCAGGCGGGGTAATGGTGTTGTCGTAAGAGCTTGTCTGTGGTGCTTGAAGGTCCTCTTGGAGCTCTTTGCAAGATAAAAGTATCCCTCCTGCCTTCACTTGGACACTACAGACCGGGGTTGGCCTTCAAGTGCCGTGCTAGTAGGAGTGCTTTAGTGCTTCATGTGTATAGGCTCTTGCAATTTGTAGATTTTTCCATAATATGCATAATCAAAAAATACACAGTTTTGCCACTTTCCTTCTTGTTTATGTATGCATGGAAGAAGTTTATAGCCCATTCTTCTCCTTTAGTAAACAAATGTGAGATATAACCATTTAAACATTATTAATAATTAGACTTAGTTTATCTTTTATAAACCATAGTGATTAGGAAGAAGGGTTTTAGAATCAGATTGTCCTGGATTTGAATCCCAGCTCTTTCATTTACTATCATTGTGATCTTGAGCAAGTTCCTGGGCCTCATTTTCCTCCAAAATCAGGCCAAAAATGGTATCTACCTCAAGGGTTGTAAAGATTTAAAGAGCTAATTTGTGAAAGAGCTCAGTGTGGTGTCTGGCTCATAAAAGTACCCAGAGTGTGAACGTCTATTATGATGTGAAATGATCTTACAGTTCTGATGCTGGGGGAAGCCTAATCTGTCTTTTATTTGTCCAGCAGGTTCCAAGAGTATTTGTCAATGGAACTTTGATTGGAGGTGCGGCTGACACTCACAGGCTTCACAAAGAAGGGAAATTGCTTCCGTTAGTTCATCAGTGTTATTTGAAAAAAAGTAAGAGGAAAGAATCTCAGTGACATAGGTACTCAAAACTTTGCTGGTAAATGTCAGTTATGTAGAGTGATAATGCCTGATAGTGTCTTTAAAATGAGGATGTTTTAAATATATGAATTCTCTTCATGAAGAAGATGTAAAAATAATGAACAATAAATTGCAGTGGAAACCTCATCTTCCTACGTGCCGATTCTTGAGCAAAAGGGATGGTATTTAAAAGATAAGGAAAGAATGTGTTTTATTAGGAATTTATGTACGAATTTTACAACTGATAGCTAGAAGATAAGCATTTGGAATTCTTTATTCCCTATAGTATTCAGAAAGAGTTAACTCTACCTTCCATAGCTTTCAGTGGTAAAGACTGATGTGTGATTTCTTTAGAATTTAAATTTCTCTTAGTGATACAGTTGTGAAGTAGGTAGGGATATCTTGTACCATATTGTGACAAACCTTCACATAGAAGCATATTAAATTTGTAGCATGGAATGAAATTTATCTTAGAGAAACTCAATTACTCATTTAATGACTTAGTAGTTCCAGGGAACAGAACTGTACCTATGGGCAGAAATTAAAAGGAAGATTTCAGCATTTTATGAGGATGCACTTTTGAAACAGTTCAGGAATATGCTTGAATTATATTCTGAGGTGAAGAGTTCTGCTTTCCAGAATATGTTTAACGGCTGTTGGAAAAGTTACATAAGGGAACCAGGTATTGGATGGGAAGCTAGACTGAATATCCCTGGAGTCACTTCTGATGTTGATACTGTACAATTCTGTTGACTGGGAATACTATTCAAGCTGATTTCATCTAAGATAGATTTAGCCAACAAGATTTATCCTATAGGAAGTCTTATTTTAGAATAATTGAAAATACTTTTAGTACTTTATTGATCAAGTCATATTTTTAACTTCTTATCAACAAGACTTTTTTAAGTGCCTAGTATAGAAAGTATTAGTTGATACCACAGAGTAACATGGGGCAGATTACCAGGTTCTGAGAAGAGAAGGCTCTTCCTTTGAAGTGGAAGGAAAATGGATTTTAAGAGTGGGTGCTTCTGCTTTCTGGTCAGATAGACCAGGGAATCTGGAACAGTCCTGAGGAAGACAGCTGGTGGCTTTCTTGGCCATTTGCTATCAATGATGTTTCCTACATAAACTTAAACTGCCGTTAGGAGACTTGATAAAGCAAGAATTCAGGTTCATTCCATGTGACAATTTGAATTATAACACACAACGGCACAGAAAATGGAATGTCTTTAGTTCTTTATTTTGCATTATGTCATGAGAATTGATAGAGTTGAAGAAGTCTTTTACCTATGAGAAAGATAAAACTGTAATTGTATGTCGTCACTGTTGATCATATTAGGTATCAAGGTATCAGTTTACTTCAAGGTGTACAAACACTGACCAGGTGGCGTTGATAGTGCTCAACTGTGAAGAAACATATTTTATCAACTCTTCCTAGAATGATAAAGGAAAGAAGGGTGAGGGGTGAGTGTTGGTTGATTCTTGATTATGTTCAGATCTTGAAATAATTCAGTATGAAGGAGAGAAACCTTATCATCAAGAGGCTCAAAAACTCTAGTGAAGGTAATATGGTAAGAGATAATCACTTGTGGCTTTATTAATTGATTGATTTACCTTTTTTTTTTTTTTAAATAGAGATGGGATCTCACTCTTGCTGCGTCTTATCTTGAACTCCTGAGCCCAAGCAATCCTCCCACCTCGGCCTCCCACAGTTCTAGGATTACAGGCGTGAGCCACTGTGCCCAGCCCAGTTGTGGCTTTATTTAAAAAAGAAATAAACCCTTCCAAAGCCTGCCTCTTAGTCTTCTGATCTTTATACTTAGTGAATAATAAAAAAAGATTGTGGCTGGGTGTGGTTGCTCACATCTGTAATCTCAGCACTTTGGAAGGCTGAGGCAGGAGGATCGTTTGAAGCCAGGAATTTGAGACCAGCCTGGGTAACATAGTGAGACCCTATCTCTACAAAAATATAAACACTAGCCAGGTCTGGTGGCATGTGCCTATAGTCCTAGCCACATGGGAAGCTGAGGCAGGAGGATTGCTTGAGCCCAGGAGTTCAAGGCTGCAGTGAGCTATCATTGCACCACTGCTCTCCAGTCTGGGGCGAAAGAGTATACCCGGCCTCTTAAAAAAGAAAAAAAAAGATTGTTAACTTTTGAGGGCTTTGAGGGTCTAGCACTGCATTAAAAACCAAGCATTTAGCAAGAGTCTCCTAATTGTTAAATGCTAAGGGATGACCAAAAATATGAGAAATCTGATCTCTTTTTGGCCGTATGGCAGATTAAATGTCTTTGAAAAACCCCCAAAACAATAAAAAGAAAGTTGCCACATTAAAACTTTTAAAATGTTGGATACAATATTAAAATTTTTTTTTTTTTAATGCAGGGCTAGGCTGGTTTTAAAAAAGTACAGGACCTCTGCAAGGGAAAAACAAAACCAGGAGCATACATAATGTAAGCAAGCACTTAAGCCACCAGCTACCCTAACATGTCAATTCTGGAATACTAAGAGCTTTAAATTTAACTGTTTATTCCTGGGGCTAGTTACAAAGCTGGGGGTTAAGGGAGAGGGATTTAGATAGGGGACCACAACATAAAACCACTAAATCACCAATGAAAAAAATACTGAGTACTTTCTGAGCATATAATAGCTATTAGAGCAAGACAGACAAGCATTCAAATCACTAATGGTGTAACCAGCAGGTAAGTGACTTAACCTCTCAGAATGTCTGGTTTCTTATAAAATATGGATAGCATCTTTCTTTAGGAATTGTGTTGAGGAATGGAAATAACACAAGTAAGTTACCCAGAATGGTGTTCAAAGGAGAGTAGATGCTCAAAATGTAATGGCTATTATTAATCATGATCGTTCAGATATATGTGTGGTTTTCTTATGGACCCATCAGGGTTTTCCAGGGTACCCCCACGCCCGGCTAGTCAAAATTTTAGAGGGACAGGGGAGCCTCTAAGCTTTCATGTTGCCTTGGATGTTGATTTCTATTTCTTCTCCCTTTCCACACCTTACAGCTGGATAAAAATACAATATAAACCTAAAGCAAACTAGGTTGTTTGAGCCGATCTGTTTTTTTTCCCAGAGCCATAGCTAGAAAGAAGAGAATGGTGACTAATTTAAGGAAATTTAATTTTTTTCTCTAGTCCTCTTATTTTTAATGTTAAGATCGGAAAGAAAAACTGTGTACTGCAGTCCATTAATATTAAAAAATGGGCCATTTGTCTTTTCATTTTTATCACTAGATAATTTATACTTTAACTGCCAAAATATCTGTAATTAGGAAGTTACTGAGGAAGAAACGGATCTTTTGTATCTAGATTTTATTGTTGACTAATATTATAAAAGTCATTATTTGAACAATATTTTTTAAAGTCAGATTTTCTTGGTAAGATTTAATATTGTTAAAATTTATTAAATCTAGTTTTCTTTATGAAGAAAGGTAGTTTGGAATCTTCCTTTTTCCATACAACTGTTGACTCTAGCTTTAAATAGAGAACTGTGAAATCAACCAAATGTCTGAAGTTTGGGTGGGTATATTCTGATGTACTTGCTCTCACTCTTCTGCATTACCTACAGCTACTAGATCTTAGAACTTTTCAGAACTTACAGGAATTGAGAGAGAAATTTCTGCAAATTGGCACTGAAACAAAATGTTTTTATCTGTGTAGTTGACTTTTTTGTGTTGGCATGATTAATTTTTCCCAAAGGCAATTCTAAGTGGATTTTTTTCACAAAAGAATCCTGTTTTAAAACTCTTAAGAATTTGCATTTGGATTTAATCTTATTGTTTTTATCCTGTAATTGAACTCCACTGGAAAAGAATCCTTAACCACATATACTTTACTTAAATAATAGTTATATACAAATAGAGGCATTAAAAGGCCACTGTTAATTACTGATTAACGTAATAAACTTAATTCGAAAAACTTGATTTTACCTCTTCACATATAACAGATTAATTCCTAAAGGCCTTAGATAACTCCCAATTTCATACTTCTTGAAAGAAAAAGGAGTCAGTTATTTGATGTGCAAAGAATTTATTTGGTGCACCTATGAATGTCGGTAGAAATAAACTGACCAGAACCAGCTCACACAGTGCCCGCCCGCACGCCACGTCGAAAGCGATTTATTCAGTAGGATATTTTGCAAGGCTAGAAAAGTCAAGATTTCACAGTACCAGTGAAAACTGTTTTATCATGAAATCAACTTAATACATTAGTATATTCATCCATTCCCTATCAGATAACGGCAAAGTTACATTGTTACGTGTATTATTTACAGTGAAAACTTGGAAGACTTGACAAAGCATCAGTTAGTTTGTCAGCAGACCTAGGAAACTCCCTGGCCCCCGTGCCTTCAGGATCCTTTCCTTGGAAATGAAATAAACTTGTTATAAATAAAACTTTATATACCTTTAAGCACCAGCTTGACAATTTAAAATTTTCTTTCAGTTTTATAAAATATTCTTGCTTTGAAAGGCAAAGTGGATGTAAAAATATGAATGTAATTAAACAAATCACTGGCCTGGATACTTTTTATTGCAATAGTCCTGATGTTTTACTACTATGTATTCACTTCCTTGAATGAATTTCCTTATAGCTTTGAAACAAAATATTTGCCTTTTGTCTTGAAAAATTCCTTTTAAAGATTAATCATTTTTGGAACTGTACAACTGCATTTCTCACTCATAGCATTAAATATGCAACTTGGTCCTTAGAGGTTACATTATAGTCATAAAGTCCAGCTTCTTGGATAATTTGTTATACAAAATAATAAAAAAACCTTAAACGACCACAAAATCTTAACAATCATGTATGTATAACACATCAGTATACCCAGATTATACTGTTAATGGGCTTTTAAATTACCAAGATACAATCAGGTTTTAAAACTTAATAAATTCCCATTATGTAAAATTAAAAGCTCTAAAAGACTCTTTTGAGTTCTGTACTTCAGAAACATTAGAACACTATTAAGGCATTAATTAATAAACAGACCCCAAGGAAAGTAACTAGTATGCCTGAACTGGAGGAGCAAGTCATAGTTTAAGGCAGTCAAAAAGTTCATTTTTTCACTTTAAGGCTCTTGAATACTTAAATTTATTCTATGCAGACATTATTCTGTGTAAATACTCATCAAATGGTCACTTTTGGAAATCATAGCCTTTATACAAAGTAAATGGACAGTTTAGAACTAGATTATAACACTCTCCTCCTCCTCGCTCCCCCACCCCCAGCAAATTTTTTAGAAGATGAGTTCACATATCTCACCCCACTGGATAATTTTTTTATTATCAGAAGGTGGCAATAAAAGGAAGAAAATATTACTCAGATACATTACAAAAGTTAAATCTAGTCACACCACACCAAATATATAAAGTCCATATTTAGAATAATTGCAACAAAAACATTTTCTCTTGGTTACTGTCCATTAATTGTATAATAATTTTAGTTTAATTTGGCTGTGTATGGATTCTAAATAGTTTACGTTGCAAATAAAGCCTAATTTAAACAGAAGTTTCAGTACAATGTTTGTATTGATATAATATTATACGTCGTAATTATCTGTATAAAACAGCAAGGTTCGCTCTCCTTAACAATCCCAAGTATTCATTAAGTGAAACCAGCAGAAATGTAGCTAATTTACTATTTCCTTTGTTCAAGCACAGATTCTGATAATTTCTAAAAGTGCATAAATTTAAATATTTTAAAATTAAAATTTAAATATCACTTGTATTCATGAAGTCAACATGATGCATGGCAGGGCTAAGTAAAATAGAAGCAAAGGGAAAAATCTTTAGGATCAGAAACAGTTAACTTTTGTATATTTTCACTGTTCACTGTATTTACAAATTCATTCTCACTGAAAATAATCACCTTAATTTCAGCAATAGAATTTTGTAACATTCTCTTCCGGTTTGTTTCTTTCTGCCACTTTCCAATGTAACTTGGTATTTTCAGAGTTTAAGAAAATGTGCCATTTATCACAATTTTATTCAGACAGTATGCTTAACTACATTATTAGTTTTTCTACATGAAAAACATTACCTTAGAATTAATTTTTTATTAACTTCATAATTTTCAAAAAAGCAAATAAAAAATATACCAATTAAAAAAATATGGAATGTGAACAGAAGTTATTTGCAAGGCTTTTAATGCTATAAGCCATGTATCTACGTATGTTCAGTGAACTATTTAGTAAACCAAAGATTATGACAGTGGTATTTATAATTATGGAAATATGAGCATTTGAGACATGCTATTTTCTGAAAGAGTATTCAGTTAATTAGTTTTTTAAGAGTGCTTAATAGTAGAGCACTTCTCTTTTCAATACAGCTAGATTCATCTGTAATTGCAAACAGTGGCTGAATAATTGATCTTAATCAAAAGCCACAGAATTTCTGCAAACAACTAATACAAAAAGTATATAATTTGATTTGGGGAGAGAATATATCAATCCAATTATTGTTCCAAGAAAACTCCCCATTAATTTGAAAAAATATGATCTTACATCTGTATGAAACAAAAAGCAATCTGCAAAAGATTCATCCCAAACCTAAATGTGGGTGACTTCCTGTCATTCATTACCTGGGTAGAGCAGGATTAGAAAAAAAGATGACAGAAATGTCAGAAGAAAGGAATTTTAAAAGAAGAAAAGAGGTATAATAGTAATCTTCCAACAAATAAGATCAGGGAGTAGGTATCAGGGAAACACTAAATAAAATCCACACAGTAAATATAACTAATATCATAGCTTAACCTGTCATTTTTTCTAAATCTTTCTTGTGCATGTTTACACTGAGGCTGTATATTTCTTTAGAGGGGATGTTGTCTTAACAAATCACACCAAACCTGTGATAATACAAGGCTAGAATTTTTTTTTGATACTCACTGTAAGGGCATCACTTACCAAGAAATTTATATTTGTGGGTATAATACCTTTAGATCAAATTAAAATAAGTCCAACAAAAGATTACAGTGATTTAGCCTTTAATTACTGTTTAGTTTTAACTTTATTGTGCTTTTCAAGATGTTTCTCACTTAATTGTCAGACATTCAGATTTATTCAGGGGAATTCTGCCTTATCTTTCCAAAATAATTTTAATATTGTTTTTGCAAAATCTAGAAAATGAGGGAAAAAAAAACCCTAATAAAATATTTTATCATCTGTAGATTTACTTATTTTAAAAGATTAAGCAAATGTTAATAGCATCTCCTCATTTAGAGTATGAGTTTTTCTATGTCTATTCAAGATCTTAGACTTGGAATATGTTTTTTTTTTCTCTTTATCAGAGAATAGCAACTTCTTAGTCAATAATTCAACTGTAAAAATTTTTCTTCTACATTTTCCCACTCTGAACAGGAATTTTTTAAAAAATTATTGGGCCTATTGAGCTATTTTTCTAAAACATTTTATCTTCCAAAACATATCCTATTAACAAGAATGTTTCTAAGTAAAAAAATAAAAAAAGTTCTAACTTGTATTGCAAGCCCTCTTCCCAGTTTCGATTTTTATGTGAATATTAAGTCACTGATTCTTCTATGATTCAAGCATCAGATAATGTTACTTTTTAAGGACAGCAAAATTGAATCACTCAGGTTAAACTAGTTGTCTACAGTCACACAATAAGTTAAATACAGCAAAAGAGGTTTGAAAAGGGGTAACACTAAATTCCATTCACTAGCTTTGCGTTACTGATATTCTCATAAAATAGTTACTAAACTAAATGTTTTAATAAATGCAATTTCCAAGAAATTTTAACTAATAAGAAAGGGTGAGGTTATATGATTAGTTTTTGTTTTGTTAATTATAACTATATCCTGGAAATATTTACATACTACCTAGGAAATAAAGTTTATTTACTTTTCTTAGAATGCTTTAAAAAGCAGTATTTCCTCAAATATTAAGTTAACAGTAATCCTAAAAGTAATTCAGAAAATAAAAAAACTTTTTTATTACTTGAGTATATTTTATTCATAATGAGGTAAAGTTTTTGTTTTTTTAATAGGACTATGTTATATAGCAATGCAGGTTATTAAACATTAATTGTGCTTGAGGATTGCTATGAATTAACAAAATTATACATGTTCACGATCTTTTTCTACTGCTAAAAAAATCATGTATATACATTATTTCCTAATAGCTATATAAGAAAAGTCTTGAATGATTCTCTTTTATACCTTACTTTTCTGAGTCAGTGTGTTCCCAGGTTGAGGGGAAGTAAATACCAGAATGGGAATGAAGAGACCAAGATTTCTAGGTCATGGTACTTCAGAATCATACTCTGTCTTGGACCTCAGCTCTCAAACCAAAATTAAAATGTTAGCTTTTACATTTGTAAGGTTTCTTCCAGCTCTAATGTTCATCATTTGAAAATAAAGTTGCCTAACTTGGTGGTTTCTTTTAGTTTTCCTTTCTTTTTTTCTTTCTTAAACGTTATCCTAATCTATTTAATTAGACCTACCCTAAATACTTCAAAAAGGTCACATCTAATCTTATTTCTCTGATGGAAGGGTGGTGAATTTGGGGTTTGGGTTTTTGTTTTTTTTTAATGTGGAAAAGACTAAGCTTTGCTTTCTTGTTGGTTTTGAATGAAGAAGACTGGGGCAGGTGAAGAACAATTCTGGACACCGATCTTTGTTAGTTGCTGTTTGACCTTAGTCAAGTTACATATCTTCTCACAGCATCAATTGGTTAATAGAGAAAATGGGGTTAATACGAAAGTATTAATACTTAGATATATTTGTCTAAAAGCACTATTGAAAGAGTACATAACTGAAGGAAATAAATTTTTATACTATATGCTATTTAACATTTATATTAGGAATAAAATTAGATGTTATAATTTTTAATTTCATAAGATCTTGGGTTTAAAGAATGTAATTACTTTCTTTAAATTCAATCTGAACATAATATTTTAATGTATCAAAAGTAGCTGACATGTTAAATTCAATGCTTGACAGAGGTTAAAAACAGTAACATCAGACGAAACACGTATTTGTGGGGAAGAGAGGTGCCACAAGCTTTGCTGACCAAAAACATCTCTGTTAAAAACTGCTACCAGTTGCCTTGATGGAATGGGTACATATCAAAGCCAGCATTAATACGTCAAATAAATTTGAATGGAAAATTTTCTTATCATTCCCAGAGCCCAAATTTCCCATGAAACAATACACAAATCCTCACACTACTAAAGTCCGCCTTTCCCAAAAAACAAAACCTCTAACCCCCAAGCACCTAAAAGGCTGTAATTTACATTAACTAGAGTTTGACTCTTCACGTAACAGTTAGAAGGGCTTTATAAACCCTTAGTAAATCTTCAATTAATACTTAAAGGACAATGCATACAACTGAAGTTTTAAGTGTAAGCTATCTTAGACGCAATATAATTATGAGCAAAGGTAATGGCGTTTCAATACATTGCTTTAATGTTAAACCTCACAAGGAAGAAGGGATACTTGCTCAAGAAAATAATGCACTTTAGTGTAAATAATGAAAAAAGAAGTTTAATACACACAAATAAAATTGAAAAAAATGTCCTACAGACTGATTAATTGGTAATACGCTACTCAGAAATTGCCTTTCAAACCTGAAGGACCTAGATTGCTTTATTTCTTCTATCAAAAGAGAATGTTTTGCCACAAAATGAATCATGAACAAAGAGATAGGAGGCCACTGACACGTTTACAATTAGAAAATATCTAAAACCCCTTTACAATTGACTAAAAAAATAGTTAAGAGTAATTGAAACAAGTTTTATTTTAAAAGTAAGGAAAAAGCTAATCTAGTTATAGTTAATACCTTAATTGTTATACTTTC
>NW_012156062.1:3378582-3396708 GCF_000956105.1 Propithecus coquereli
CGACAGACTGATTAATTGGTAATACGCTACTCAGAAATTGCCTTTCAAACCTGAATGACCTAGATTGCTTTATTTCTTTACACTATCAAAAGAGAATGTTTTGCCACAAAATGAATCATGAACAAAGAGGAGGCCATTGACATGTTTACAATTAGAAAATATCTAAAACCCCTTTACAATTGACTAAAAAAATAGTTAAGAGTAATTGAAACAATTTTTATTTTAAAAGTAAGGAAAAAGCTAATCTAGTTATAGTTAATACCTTAATTGTTATACTTTCAAGATTAGAATGGGAGACTTAAATGCTTAAAACATTTTATGTTATTTTCATTTAAGAGTATGACAAAAGGAATGTGTGACTATCTGGCTATAAATCACTGTCAAGTCACACCCCTCACTCACTGAGATAAAATACAACAGAACAAAAAAGTAAAATAGAATTCCTCGGCCAACACAGTCTCTTCTTAGGGGCTGCTATTATATTTCTGGTTAATGGTAACATATTCTACAAGTGCAAATAAAACATTAGAAATAAAGTATCTTTTTCATTGAATAAGAAAGCTGTTATTTATGTGATCTTAGAAAACTCTGAAAGGAATCTGTAAAACTCATTCATAATTTAATCAAATGTCTTAGTTTTTTTTTTACCCCTTAGTATAAAAGTTTACAGATGAGTTTCATATTCCATCACAGTACGTGGTCTAGTGCATTTCAGAGTATTTGGACATTATCAAAGCTGTCCTTCCCAATGAAAACATTTAAGAAAATGTCAGCACTTCTCAAACAAGTGACATGATATGGAATTACACTTTTGGCTCTCACCTCTTTTAAGTACAAATGTATTATTCACCAAAGCAAAACTATTTCACATTGTCTATTAACAAAAAATTCTCCATTAGAGGAAGCTACAGTATCCTGAAGCTATTTCCCAAGATCTAGTTTAGTAGATACAACTTTGGGCTCTTCTTCTTCTTTTTTTGTTGGTAAGGTAACTTTCCATTATGCACATACTATACCATCATCTTTAGATTGAGATTAGCTGGGAAGTAGCTGCATATTTTTAGTGAGATCACTGATGGCGATGGACCTCTAAGATCACGCTGGTGCTTATGGTTAAATCACATCTAACGTGAAATTCTGAATTACATCCAAAGCTCCAGTATCAAAGCCACACATATCCAACATGCCTCTATCATCTGGGTCTGCAATGGTAAAACCATTTGATGTCATTCCACAAACAATCAGTTTAGCTGGAATATCCATTTTCTGTAAGAAAAGACCCAAAATATATATTAAAAACTTTTATGTAAGGAAAAGCAAACCTCCAAAATTAAAACACTAATATCTTTCCTACAGCTTTTTATTACAAAGTCAGTTTTTTTTTTTGAGTCAGTCTTTCAAGGCCAGAAGAGTATGTGAGCTTTAGAAGAGCTACCACACCTGGCCCATTAGTAACACTTTTTGAAAAACATAGTAAATGAGAATTGAGTATTATTTGGGTGAGAAACCACAGCAGAATTAGTTTTACCTTTCGATACTCCCTCAGAGCAATAGCAGGATGGACACTTCCAGCAAAGGTCTCATTATCAGTGAATACAATGAAGACATCTGAAGCTGTGTTTGTCTTCTGAGCCCAGATCATTGGAAGAGAGCAATCAGTCCCACCTGCTGGGATCTTACTCAGAAAAAAACATGAATAAGAATAAAGACTTAAAAATACTATATTTTACATTATTGTTTTGTTTAGCACCAATATATAGGACTTCCCAAGGCCTGTATATATTTTTTGGTTTTTGTGCTTCTCATGAGAAAATCAAGATAAAACAATTTGTTCTTATAAATCAATACAATGCATGACATCAATATAAAATCATTATACAATACATGTTAAGTAAACTTACTAATTTAAGAAAACTTAATAAAACAGTTTCTTACCTGATTCATAGACATTAAAACTTGTTGTAAGGTCATATCTGTAGTCAGTGGACATGGTACCATTTCATCTGAAAAAGCAACTATGTAAGAATCTTTTTCTGTTCGTGTGACAACCTGAAAAATTCAATGGTAGTAATTTTCAGCAAATTGGGGGGAAACAAATACCATATCTTGAAGTTTATACATCTTTAAAAGAAACACTATGATGTTTATTATTTCTAATGTGTATTACTATGTTTTAGAACTATATAGTCACAGGAGTATAGCTTTCAAAGTATTTTCACAAACTCTTACAAAGAAACTGTCTTTCATAATAATCCTTTGAAGCAAACAGTATATATTCGTATTTTATTAAATAAGAAATAAAGCCACCCCCCTGTCCTTCTAGAGGATAAAATAAATTTTACTTTTATATGTCTTAAAGAAAAAGAAATAAAGCCACAGAAAAGCTTTAAAAAAGAAGCTAAAAAGTTTTGCTTATTCATCTGCTTGCTATTCCACAACAGAGTCAGGACAGAACTGCAGTCTTCTGACTCTTCTTATTAGTGCCATGATTCCTTTTTTGAGACCAGGTCTCACTGTGTTGCCCAGGCTAGTCTTTCACTCCTGGGCTCAAGTGATCCTTCTCCCACCCCAGTCTCCAGACTAGGTGGGACTGTAAGTGTGTGCCATCATACTGGTTTAGGGTTAGTTCCCTCATCTTCTAACTTTTATATCATTAAATAATTTTTCTAAGCATTATCCGCTTCCTAAAAAATACCATTAATACTTAATCTTTTGTTGTAAAAATTAAAATTTCTATTCTGACTATTCTTTAGACATGCTTTTCCAATACACTTAAAAGTTGGCTTTACAAAATTATCTTTAGATACAAAATAAAAAAAGTGCTAAATAAGCTGAAATGACAAAAATAGGTGAATATATACTTTTTTTGAATATATATTTCTTAATCATATCCAACTTTACAGTTTTGCTCCATAGTAAACATTTTTTTAGAGTGGCAAAATTGTCTTAAGTGTTCTCACCATGCACATGGCTGCGGCAACTGTACTAGCATTGAGGACGCTGCCTAAAACTCTTTGGTTCATGGAAGCACTGACATCAACAGCTAGTAAAAAACGCTTTCCAGTTGGCTCAACTGTCTAAAGAGAAAAAAAAAATAAAACAATTTTCAATAAAAGCAATCATAGAAAATATAAGTAGATTAAATTTCTAACAAATCATATTTACTTATCTTACATTCGAAAGACTCTAAGATAAAAGGCCTTCTGATTTTTTGATATACCAGTTAACTGACAACTATTTAAAAATGTTTAGCTCTTACTACAGGTAAAACAAAGGAAATAACATAATGTATTCAATAATTTTATTTAAAGATATAACCATCCTATTTTTTAAATCTTTCCTCATTGAACTGAAATGAGAATTTTGAGCAAGAATTTTTTTATTGTGATAAAATATAAGCAATATAAAATTCACCTTTTTAACCATTTTTAAGTGTACAGTTCTGTGGCATTAAGTACATTCATAATGTTGGGTAACTATTACGTCTATCTATTTATAGAACTCTTTCATTATCCTAAATAGAAACTTGTACCAATTAAGTAATAACTTCCCATTCACAGCTCTCCCTAGCCTCTGGCAACTTCTATTCTACTTTCTGTATTTATAAATTTGCCTGTTCTATATACCTCAAATAATGGAATCATATAATACTTATCCTTTCATATCTGGCTTATTTCACTTAGCATAATGTTTTCAAGGTTTGTTCATGGTGTAGCTTGTATCAAATTTCATTCTTTTGTAAAGCCGAATAATATCCCATTGTACGTATATGCCACATTTAGTTTATCTATTCATCTGTTGATGGACCCTTGGGTTGTTTCTACCTTTTGGCTATTATGAATAAGGCTATAATGAACAATGGTATACAAAAGTATCTGTGAGTACCTGTTTTCTGGATGGTATGGTAATTCTACATTTAACTTTTTTGAGAACTACCAAACTGTTTTCCACATGGACGGTACCATTTTACATTTCCATCAGCAATACATTAGGGTTCCAATTTCTCCACATCCTTCTCAATATTTGTTATTTTCTGCTTTTTTGTTATTAGCTATCCAACTAGGTGTGAAGTGGTATCTCCTTGTGGTTTTGATTTGCATTTCTCTGATTAATGATGTTGAGCATTTTCCATGTGCTTATTACTCATTGGTGTATCTTTGGGAAAAATATCTATTCAAGTACTTTGCCCATTTTTAAATTGGGTTGTATTTTTGCTGTTGAAGTGTAGAAGTTCTTTATATTCTGGATATTAGGCCCTTGTCAGGTTTCTGATCTATAAATATTTTCTCCCATTGTGTAGGTTACCTTTTCTCTCTCAATAGTATTCTTTGATGCACAAAAGTTTTTAATTTTGATGAAGTCCAGTTTATCTACTTTTTCTTTTGTTGCTTATGCTTTTGGTGTTTTATAGTTTTGGCTCTTAAATTTAGGTCACTGATCCATTCTGAACTAATTTTTGTATACGGAGTAAGGTAATGGTCCAACTTCATTCTCTTATATGTAGATATGCAGTTTTCCCAGCATCATTTGTTAAAGGCTGTCCTTTCTCTGTTGAACCATCCTGTCACCATTGTCAAAAGTCAACTGACCATATATGTAAGGGTTTATTTCTGGACAGTATTCTATTTCATTGGTCCGTATGGTTATCCTTTATGTCAGTACCATACTGTTTTGATTACTACAGCTTTGTAGTTAAGTTTTGAAATTGAGAAGTGTGAGTCCTCAAACTTTGTTCTTCTTTTCAAGATTGTTTTGGCTATTCAGGGTCATGTGATATTTCTTAAGAATTTTAAAATGGATTTTTCTATTTCTGCAAAATATGCCATTGGGATTTTGAAAGGGATTATGTTGAATCTGTACACTGATTGCTTTGGATAGTATTGTCATTTTAATAATATTAAGTCTTCGAAACTATGAACATGGATATCTTCCCATTTATTTATGTATTTTTTTTTTTTTTTTTTTGAGACAGAGTCTCACTCTGTTGCCTGGGCTAGAGTGCCGTGGCGTCAGCCTAGCTCACGGCAATCTCAAACTCCTGGGCTCAAGCGATCCTCCTGCCTCAGTCTCCCAAGTAGCTGGCTACAGGCATGTGCCACCATGCCCAGCTAATTTTTTCTATATATATATTTTTAGCTGTCCAGATCATTTCTTTCTATTTTTTAGTAGAGATGGGGTCTCGCTCTTGCTAGGCTGGTCTCGAACTCCTGACCTTGAGTGATCCACCCGCCTCGGCCTCCCAGAGTGCTAGGATTACAGGCATGAGCCACTGCGCCTAGCCCTATTTATGTCTTCTTTAATTTCTTTCAATAACAGTTTTATAATTTTCAGCTTCTTACATTTATTTGTCTTTTATTCTTTTTGATGCTGTTACAAGTGGAAATGTTTTCTAAATTTCCTTTTTGTATTATTCATTGCTAGTATATGGAAATCCAACTGATGTTTTTATGTGTTGGTTTTATATTCTGCAACTTTGCTGAATTCATTTGTTAACTCTAATAATTTTTTTGTGGATTCTTTAGAGTTTTCTACATATGAGATCACAACATCTGACGTCAGAAATAATTTTACTTCTTCCTTTCTAATTTGGATGTTTTATTATTTCATTTTCTTGCCAAATTGCTAGAACTTCCATTACCACGTGGAATCTAAATGGAAAAGGTGGGCGGCCTTGTCTTGTTCCCGATCTCAGGGGAAAAGCTGTCAATCTTGCACTATTGAATATATGATGTTAGCTATGGGTTTTTGTTTTTTTATTTATTCTATGACCTTTATCATATGTTGAGAAAGTTCACTTCTATTCCTAGTTTATTGAGTTTTTTTTTTTATCATGAAAGGATGTTGAATTTTGTCAAATGCTTTTTCTACATCAATTGAGATGATCTTATGGTTTTTGTCCCTTCATTCTACTAATGTGATGTATTACATTGATTCATTTTCATATGCTGAACCATCCTTGCATGCCAGGGATAAATATCACTGGGTCATGGTAGATAATCCTTTTAATTTGCTGCAGAATTTGGTTGCTAGTATTTTCTTGTACAGCAAGAAACTTTTAAAACCAAAAATTGTAACTTATGTCTCTGAAGTGAGATTGCCATTCCTAAAAACTCACTTCCTATCAAGATTGATGAGATCTATCTGCCAATTAATGGGAAAAACAGAGGACAAATACCAAGTTAAAGGACCCCATGGGAATGCAAATTTTTAAATTTGTAATTTTAAAATTATCCAAGGGATCTGAAGGGTAAGAAGAAATACTTTACTCATAAACTTACAATGTTAATAATATACGACCTCAAATTAACTAAAGAAAAACAAAGAGTATCCAAAGAGTAAACCATAAAAAATGGTTAAACTATTGATGCTACCTTTAAAATGTATTTTTACAAAAGATATTAAGCACTGAGTCATTTGTTTTAAAACAAAAATCAAACCATTACCTTAAATGTTTTATAAAAAGCAGCATCCAGAGCTTTCAAAATTTCTTCAACAGGGCGCCACTTCAGTTTTCCTCTGAGCCCATGACCTGTCTTGTACGTTTCTAATGCAATTAAAACATGAAATGGATGTATACGAGCCTAGAAACAAAGAAAAAGTAAATGCAAAATTCCAGTAAAAAATAGTAATTATGTGTCTTCATTAGATTTTTATGTTATTGTAGCTAACAAATACATTTCATAAAAAACGAGAAAAATAAGGATGTATTAAACTTAGATTTAAGAGTCAAAATACAATGTGGTATGATAAAAGTCTCAGAACATCTAAAATATGCGCTGACTGCATTTCCAAAATTTAGGAGCCAACTTTTTCAGTTAGCAGTAGTAGCTAACAAAGGGCATTGATAATGCTTACCTTTTTTAACAATTTTTCATTACACAGTTTTTCACAGACTAATGATACTTCTGAATTTCCTGGTTCAAGCACTGAATTTGCAGTCATCTTTCCTAGATTCCTTAGTAATGCAGTAAGAGGCATTTCTTGTAACAAAGCCTTCCACACCTATTGCAATAACGTTGACAGAAATATCAGGAATTAAGGGGAAATGAATCAGTATAACATAACTACATCAATAACATTATATCTCTAAGGCTTTCATTTATGGTTCAGAGTAGTTTCAGAATGAAAATTTATCTTAATTGGTCAAAGGCTTTTCAAATCAGCTAAGTTATTCTTTACTAGCATAAGGATGTGAAGTATATTTTAGGAAGGAAATACGTAGATGATTTTTTTTTTAAATTAGCAAGGCAGCACATTCTCCGGAGCAGAACTAACATTTATGAACGCCAACTACATTAGGGCATCATGTTAGGTGTTTTAAATAAACATTAGTTTTAAGATATATTTTAATTAGTTTCTCTTTTAAAGAATATATAGTTACCCAAAGTTTATCCTTTTAACATTTATAATAACTCATATTTAATCACATGTTGTAACATACAATAATTTACTCACCTCTTTAGACTTTAAGTGATTTGTCAGAAGATGTTCTCTAACTAATCTGTGTTCTTCTATTAGATGAATGACTTCCAGTTCATCTTTTGTGCGCTTCACTTTCTCTACAGCCTCCAGATACTTTAATAATTTTTCAGTCTCCACCGAAAGTGCTTTTTCTTTATACAATTCATGGACTTCTTTCCAGCCCTTTGTAATATATTTAGTTACAATTGCAAGTCCTTTAACAAGATAAAGAATTGAAAAAGCATGTAGGGTTACCAAGTGAAAAACAGAACATGTTTCCTAAGAATGCATCATATGGATAAGCATAACTAGATACACAGGAGTTAACACCCTTAAACTGAGATGCTATTTTCTATGATATAACAAACAAATCTAAGTAAATGGAGGGAATTAATTAATTTTGCTTATTCCATTATTACTGTCTAAATGTGAGACTTTGGGGGAAAAAGCCTTCCTATACCCTAAGTAATTTTATTACAGAGGCTTTTTTCTTTTTTCTTTTTTTGAGATACTAGCATTAAAAACTTTGGTAGACAGTGCCTACATCAGGTTCACAATGTCAGAACTACTCACAAGAGTACAGAGCTATCTCAATTAGTATTGTATTCATTCATCCTTCATTGCTGTTGCATAAATATACATTTACGAACAGCAGAGATAAGTGGAAATGGATGGGTAGGTAGGTCCTTTTTAATTGTGTTTTTGTAGCTGAGAAGTAGTATAAGCCAAATTTTTTTAAAAAAGGAAAGTAGTAATTTGTTCATTTCTTCTGCAATTTCTTCTAACAGAAGAAAGAACTTTGGATTGGAGTTGAGAAAATCTGGGTTCTTATCTACACTCTGTCAAGAAGTGGGTCTTCATTTCCACTTCTGTAAAAGTTGGGGGTCGAATTATCAAATTCAAATGTTTATGAGGGAAAGGTAAGTGAAAATAAAGAAATGAAACAAGCCACGGTGTATAGCAGAGAGTTGTCAGGACTGTGATGAACTGAAGAGAGTAGGCCCTGACAAGTGTTTTAGCCAAGTATTGGCTTAGTGCTGCCAAAAAAATGTATTTTCAAGAGAAGCCAGAATATGGATTTTTATGTCTTGTGATTTTTAAAAATACTGACAAAGAATTAATTTTTTCCCTGAAATATTGAATAGGTCAAATGAAATACATTATCTAAGCCAGACTGAGCCTATGTGTTATTTTTGAACTCTAATTTAAATAATTTGATCAAAAGCTAATATTAACATCCAGGAACTTCTAAAGTATTATGACTCTTGCTATCTTCCAGATTTTGGTACCAATGAAAATAAAAATTCCTTAAAGCAGTTTTATCCACCCAGTTTATAAATGTGCTGGCCACACAGTAGTTGCACAATAATACGAGATTAACTGAATCATATTTTGACTTGTTTTAATCTGTTATAAATATACATTTCAGTTAAGGCATTAAAATGTTACTTATTCTACAGCTTATTTGGAGTTTGTTTCAAAATTCTGTTCACTCTGAGAAGCCAAGGGATTCTGTATGTCCAACATGACATTGCTATTATTAACCAAGTTTCGAGTATGAGTTCTGCTCTCAACAATTTGGAATTAAAGAATCCTATGTGTTAGAGTAAGTTTAGGGAACATCTGCTAATTCCTCATTTTATAAACCAAGAAAACAAAGCACAGATGATTACTTTCATAAGTTCAGAAACTAATTTGTCCAATTAGAACTAGGAGTAGTATCTTAACAAACAAATAAATAAGCTGGATGTGTACATATTGCTTATACTGGATCAAAGATTTGTAAGTAAAAAATAATGTTTCCTAATCATGAATATGTAGGGAAAAAAACCACAGGTAAGTATTTTTATGACTTTAGGTTGGAAATGGCTTTTCTAAACCTAACACAAAACAGAAACCTATGAAGACACAGATTAATTTGATTACATTAAAATTCCAAACTTTAGTGTGCCAGAAACAATCCCCTGTATCAAAAAAACTGAAAGACAAAAAAAGAGGAAAAATGCATGTAATGTATATAATAAATTATTAACTCCTGTAATATGAATTTCAAGTTTTTTTAGTAGTGTCCATCTATAGCAGGTGTTCAATAAATATTTGTTGAATGAGTAATGACCATAATCAATATTTTTAAAAATAGTAACTAAATGGATAAGGGGCAATAATACAATAATCCACCAAAAAAAAATTGGTAAGCATGTGAAAAGATGAGTTTTTGCCCAAAAATGTAAATTTATAGAATAAGATGTAATTTTTCACTTATTCTATTGGCAGAGATTAAAAAACAGTGACAACAGTTAGTGTTCAAATGTGGGCAAACTGACCACTTTCATATATTGTTTTTGGTTTTAACCATTAAAAAATTTACTCTATGCATGTTTTTCCATTGTAGTAGTTTTATAATGTATAAAAAACTAGAATCTACGTAACTGTTGTCTCTTACTATAAATTATAGTATATTCATACATGGTATGGAGGTTCCTCAAAAAACTAAAACTAGAACTACCATATATGACCCAGCAATCTGACTGCTGGGTATATATCCAAAGGAGGGGAATCCAGTATATCAAAAAGATATCTGCACTCCCATGTTTATTGCAGCACTATTCACAATAGTCAAGATTTGGAATCAACCCACGTGTCCATGCACAGATGAGTGGATAAAGAAATTGCAGTACATACACACAATGGCATATTAGTCACCAAAAAGAATGAAATCCTGCCATTTCCAACAACATGGATGGAACTGGAGAACACTATGTTAAGTGAAATAAGCCAAGCACAGAAAGACAAATCTTGCATGTTTTCATTCGTCTATGGGGGGAGCTAAATATTAAAAACAATTGATTTCATGGAGATAGAGAGTAGAATGATGGTTACCAAAGGCTGGGAAGAGTAGTGGGGAGGGGGGATAAGGTGGGGATGATTAATAGTACAAAAATATAGTTAGATAGAATAATATTTGATAGTATAACAAAATGATTATAATCAACAATAAGTTAGGGTATACTTTAAAATAACTAAAAGAGTGGAACTGGAGTGTTCCTAACCCAAAGAAATGATAAATGCCTGAGAGGATGGATTCCCCAATTACCCTGATTTGATTACTTCACATAGTATGCCTGTATCAAAACATCACATGTGCACTATAAAGATACAGAAATATTATATTCAGAATAAATAAAAATTTTAAAAAAGCAAACCCAAAAAACAAAAAATAAAATTATGTTAGGTGGCATTAGTACTATCAGAGGTATCAACTGTTTGGGCATACAGCAAATAAACATAAAAAATGTTAAATAACTCTAATAGAAAGTTTGTCTAATTAAGAATATAAATAAAGGGACAGTATTTCTCACCAGTAAAAAAAAAAAAAAAAAAAACCAAAACAATTATAGTATATTCATACAATGGTATATATTTTCCATTGACCTGAAAAAAGCAATAATATGCTTTTAACTGAAACACAGAAGGTATATAAAATTTTAGTGAAACATAGTGTATGTTTAGGAAAAACCTAGAGTATATAACGTATCATATATAGGGATTTCTTTCTTTCTTTCTTTCTTTCTTTTGAGACAGAGTCTCACTGTGTAGCCCCAGGTGGAGTGCAGTGGTGTCATCATAGCTCACTGCAACCTCAAACTCCTGGGCTCAGGTGATCCTCCTGCCTCAGCCTCTTGAGCAGCTGAGACTACAGGTGTGTCCCATAACATCTGGCTAATTTTTCTATTTTTAGTAGAGACAGGACTCTCTCTCTTGCTCAGGCTGATCTCGAACTCCTGAGCTCAAGCAGTCCTTCTGCCTCAGCCTCTTCTATAGTGATTTCTTTTGAAGGGCAGGACTCATACTTGGAAGGGAGGGGGAGGGAACCAACAGTGTACTTCTACTACATGTCAGGAACTTTGTGCTAAGTTTTTAAATATACATTATCATATTTAGTCACAATAGTTGAAAGGTTATTCTCTTTGTGCGTTTTTTAATAGATGAAGGTACAAAAACTCAGGTTAAGTTATTTGGCTTAAGGACACAGAATTGAAATTTGAACCTACCAGTTTGAGTGCCTGTCTTTTCAAGTTTTACTTCTGGTGAAAAAAAATGTCAAATTTTGGACATGCTGATTTTTGTGGAAGTCTATACTTCGAATTATACCTGCCTAAGAGTTTTCCTTACTTCCCTCCTACAAAGGACTAGTAATTATTACTATTATAGATCCAAGTAACTTCGCAAAAGTCTCTTCCCGAAAATACAGAAAAATTGCCCCAAGTTACAACGTCCCTTGGCTGACTGGAGACAATTAACATCCTGAATTAAGTTCATCACTATTTCAGGTAGCCTTTAGGTTCCATGGAACATATATCCTACGAAGACAGGGAGGGAAAAAAATAAGGGGCTAGAGCACTATATACAGCTCGGCCATCTGCCACCTATGGACAAGGAGCTGTTTGGCTTATTACAACTATAATCTTGTCCATGCTGCTTTCACAGTCCACAATCACTTGGATGAATGTTCTAGTTAGCATGGTGACATTTTAAGATTTAGAATATTAACCTGTAAATCTGTCATTTGATTCTTAATCATTAATGTCTGGATTGCCTGTGGCAGGTGTTTAATTCCAGGTTGGCATTAAACATATTTGATTTCGACAATCAATGTATATTTTGAGAATGAAAGGCTATTTCTAGAAAATATTACATAATTATCTTATATCAAATAAAAATTTGCTATTTTTGGAAAACCCTCACCATCCCTCACCCAATGAAGATCTTATGCTTACCTTCACTGGAAGGTTTAAGATGTGACAATCTTAACAGATCTTTGTGAGACCAGCCATTTCTTTGTTTATATTTTGTAACTGCCAGAGCAAGGGCCATGCCGCCTTTCTCATTGTACCAGTCTGCTATAGCTTTCCGGAGGGCGCGACCCCACATGCCACATTTCATGCTTTCTTTCAGATCTTTCTTAAACTGGATAAAAGTAAAGAGATGGGTAGGAATGCGACAAACTTCAGAAACAGCTTTAAATGCTGCTTGTTTTGTGCTTATGTCAGAGCACTGGGAACAAACGGCAAGTGCAAAGAGCATAGGCTCTTGTTTTGTGGTTCTGCCTTCTTGACTAAACGACTTTATTTCCTGTATCACTTCACATCCTCTGCCATCTTCGATCAATCTAATTAAAGCTTCAGCATTTTCAAGGCCCAACTTCTGTTCTTTGATATAATAAGTCCCACCTTCGGAACCAAAACACAAGAACCGGTGTAGTCGATTCATGTCAGTGACTTGCCAGACATATCCATCTTCAGAATTGGCTATCTGCTTCTCATTCAGTGGTTGCATTTGGTTTACAGATTCCTCCATTTTTTTCTGTCTTTTAGGAAACCTATCAAAAAGGCAAAATGTTACTACAACTAGATGGGCACAATAAAATTACAGAAAACAATATTTATTAATCTATGCTTATTAATATGAGTTATGAACTTCCAATTTAAAAATATCTCTTAAGCTGATTAAGTTTTTCTCTTTGTGCAAAATCAATATAAAAGTCCTGAAGAAAAATTAGAAAAGGCAGAAAATGAAAGAAAAAAACCACATCTGCCCTCCTAGAAATGACTACTGGTAATATCTTAAGTTTTTAAAGCGTTTTTTTGTTTTGTATATATTTTCACAATCTAAGAAAACTCAGAATCCTTGAAAGCAAACAATTAAGCCAGATTATAGGCACAGTGGTATGATAATCAGAAGCAACAACTAAGGAGTCACATTTTTGTGGTATAGTGTGTTGCTTCAGAGATTAAGCAGGTAGTTCAGTGTGGTGTCTTGAGGAATAGATAGAGAAGAATAAAAGGGGGAGGGAAGGAGCAACAGTAGCTGACACTAAGAAAGATCTTACTCCCTGAAGAACTGTGTAGACTTGGTTGACTATCCAACATCCATTCCTTCCCCTTCTTCCTTTTCCTCTTCTTGGTCCCCTGTCCTTCACAGGAGGTTAGGCCTTTCCCTAGCTCCAAGGGGTGAATCTTGACTGCTCTAAGTCAGTGGTTCTCAAACTCTGTATCGGAAGTACTAGTTAAAACACAGACTGATGGGTCACCACCGGCACATCCCTCCCTTCCCTCCACACCCCCCGCCAAGTTTCTTTCATAATTCAGTAGGTTTGGGGTGAGGCCTAAGCGTGTATACTTATCACATTTCCAGGTGACGCTGCTGATCTGAACCCAGGCCCAATCACACTGTTCTCCTTTCCCTTGCCACATGACTAGTGTAGGCAATTGAGCATGTGACATGACTGTGACCAGTATGGTAAGTCAGCTAGGAATACTTTTGAAATCTTCTGCATTCTTAAAAGGGGGTTCTGGCTCTTTCAAAGGAACGTTCTCTTTTCTGCCTTGAGACATTTTCATTTGCAACTGAGGCTGGAGTGGTGACAGCCATATTGAGACCTTGAGGGGAGCCAGTTTAAGAGGACACACTGATACATAATGACAACGGAACAGAAAAAACAGAAGGAACCTGCGTCCCTGATATCATCAAGATACCTGAAACTCTCCTACTTACAAGTTTCCTGTTATGTCATAAACGTATCTTTATTGTTCAAGCCATTTTTAGATTTTCTGCTACCTGTAGTTGAGCATATCCTGATTAATATGCTATCAATTGTGCTTGCTTATAGTTTAGCTCATCTGTAATTATCCTCAATTTCCTCCTTCCATTATCTCTAAAACTACTAGAACTAGCCATCTGGCAACAATAACCCTCTCTATCCTCCCAACGGAGCAACCAGAATTGTCACTACTTCATCAGTCCACCAAGATTCTCGCTGTAGCAGAGCTGTTTATCCAGGTCTCTCTATCTGTCCAATACTATTATAGTGCACTGGGCTTCTGTCTGCCTGTGGCAAAAAACAAAAACAAAAATAAAAACAAAAAACACAACTAACAAAAAACCTCAACCAGCATTTATTGAATACATACTATGTGTAGGATATGAAGGAGATTTATGATTCATTAAAAAGACCAAAAAAAATTTTGTTTTTCTGCTGTTAGGGAAGTCACATTCTTTTGGGGAGGCAGAATTAAAATGCAAACTGTAATTAAGTGCTATTGTAGAAAAATACTATGAGTAAGGGAGAATAAAATAATGTTGTCTCATAACTCAGAAAGACTTGTGCAGAAAAGGCAAACTAAAAAACTAGTAAGTTTGGGGGAGGCATTCTAGGAAGAGGTTTCTGAAATCCTGTTCTGTGTCTTTATATTCTAGAAAAGGAATTGCCTAAATGTACTGGCATAGCCATAAAGACATGTAGACAGATTAAGGTAGTAGCTTAAAGAGGAACACAGGGTCAAAGAAGTTTTGATGATAAAACCTACTTGAGCATGTTTATATACTGTGAGGAATTCTAAAGATGGAATCCTGGTGAATATTAACAATTGAGAGCTAAGGAAGGACGGGTGCTTTAAAGTAGACAGAAAAGGAGGCAACAGACTTAAAGAAAACCAGGAGAGAGTGGTATCATGGACCACAAGGAAGAGAATTTTAAGGAGTGAATGGCTGGTGATGTCAAATGGTCACAGATCAGGTAAATAAAGTAAGGGTTGGAAACCAACCATTGGAATTAGTGAACATGAGTGACTAGGAAAAGCAACTGCAGTAGAGTGGTACAAATAGTATCATGATTACAGTGAAATAAGGAGGGTATGCAATGAGCAGGAGACTTCACAGGTAGACGACTCTTTTGTAGAAGCATAGCTATACATAAACTGTGAGGAAAGGTCAGAGTATGGGATCCAGAGAAAAACTTCTTTACTTTCTTTCAGTGAGAGAACACTGAAGTTGAGTTTGAAAGATTCAATTTGGAGAGCTGAAGACAGTGGAGATAGGGCATAACTGAGGGAGTGAGAGTCCCAAAAGAAGTCAAACAATGAGCTTAGAGCATCCAGGTTGAAACTGGCCTACTAACATCGAGATACCTTCTTCACCCTTCAACGAGGGTAAAGGGTATGGGTGAAGACAGAGATCTGAGTGAGGGATAAGTAAATTGAGGAAGTTCCCATCTGACAGAGACGTAAAGTCCCAAACGGTAGATATGGGAGTGATGAAAGATGGGGTCTCAGAGGGAACACATAATGGTGTGGGGATAAGTGCATGGGAGAATGGAGAGTCTGACATTTTGTATGTGACTAAGGGGGACAGAGATTTGAACTGTGTTAGAAATATTAGTGTCAATATTCCAAATAAAAAGCTAGTATAAATTTGCTTATGTTAGTGAAGGAATAGGCCTCAGGTTGTATCAGAAATGTAATAATCACATTAGTCATTAGGGATGTATTTATAGTTACCGAGTACAGCATAGGCTGGAACTCCTGGTACAGTGGATGCCTCTTCTATTTATTCTTATCCTCTTTTCAATTTGGCTTTCACCTCTGCCTTTCAATCCAAAGAACTCTGAGAAGATTAATAGGCTTCTCAAAGACTGACATCTTAACTGTCAATTCCAGTAAAAAATTTTATCTTATTTGATCTTTACATTGCATTAGACACTGCTAGCCTCTCCCTTAGCTTTTACAAAAACAGTCTCGGGTGGTACTTCAACCTCTCTATTCCATCTTATTAGTTATATTTATTAGATGAATAACATTGAAATGACATTTAATACTAGGTTATTCCTCTACACCTGCTTTCCTGCACAAAGGCCCAAGCGGGGGGACTGAAAGGTCCCCATCCAAACCTCAAAGTTCTCTTTCCTCAAACTCTTTTCCTTGTATTATTCGTTGTTACTATGCCTAGCTATATCATTAGTTCCCTTGACAACAGGGATCGGGTCTTATTTTTGTATCCCTCTTTGTACTGCTTTTAAGTTATTAATAATAAATACATATTTAATGAAAATTAAATAGTATCGAAGTTGACTTCCTAAGCCATTTGCCTAAGAATTATACATGATGGGTTTTTCTTTCCTAGAACATGTTTATTTTGAAAATAAAATCTCAACATCTGTAATGAAAAATTTAATATAAGCCTTTAAGATAAATTCTGTAATCAGAAAAAAATAATAAACATACATATGCAGGTAATGGAAATATAATCAGAAAAAAAGAAAAAGTTATGCAGAAAAGTAATGAGTACTGAGTAAAACTGTCATCTGAGAACAATTTCTTTGTAAATTTTTCTTATATATTTAATATTAGGTATTCAAGTATCTTTTCTAGAGCAAGCAGCAAAATGAACTTTTAAATCTAGGAAGGATGTCCTGAGAGGTAATCCCTAAATGTAATCCTTATAATCCCTATTATAAGAAATGAAGTTAGTTACTTATTCATAGCTGTATCAATCTAATCTTCCCTATGCATATTATCATATTAATGACAACCATGAAGACATACGCTTTCAATATTTCTGCAGCAGAACTACTTAGATTTTCATATGGTTCTGTGACTATACTTTCCAAAGTGCAATATCAAACAGTGGAAAAGAAGGTCACATTATAAATAGCCAGGGCACCTCTCTACCTGCTTGTGTAAATTTGTCAGGGTCAAATTTTTAAAGTGAGAGATGGAAAACAGAATGGCAGCATGCCCCAAGCTAGGTTCTAGTAACCCCCACCCCTTCCCCTTTGTTCCCACAACCCTGCAGGTGGGTTGGGGTAGGGGAGTGGGGGTTGGGGTGGGGAAGTAGGTAGCTTCCCGAATTTATTACTTAGTGTCTCCTTTGTGCCTTTGCAACCTCTGGATAACCAATTCCCTCCATTTAAAAATACCTAGAGTGATTTCTCTTTCTTGTCATTGAGTGCTGATATACAAATTAACTTTAAAATTGGCTAGGTAGCCCGGCTAGCTCAGTCGATAGAACATGAGAGTCTTAGAATTGGCTAGGTGACATAAGTAGAATACAGAATATCTGGTCTTTATACAGGGTTCTTGGGTAGAGTTTAAAAAACGCTTGGAATTTCCTAAGTGACTGTTGTGCTAATGAGGTGACTCACTGTAGGACCCTAGATAGGTACAGGATGGAGGCTAGTCACCAGAAAGACCAAAACTATGTGATTAGAGGAATAAACTGGCTAGACCAACCTCCTAGGAAGGGAAGGGGGCTTAAGATTTAATCAGTCTTGCCCATGTAATGAAACTCCATGTAAAAACTCTGTTCATTGATGCTCAATGGAGCTTCCTCCTTGGTTAACAAACTGATGTGCCTGGATTTGCCCCTGGACCTTGCCCTATGTGTCTCTTCCATTTGGCTGTTCATGAGTTGTATCCTTTATAACGCAACTGTAATCAAAAGGATAGCACTTTCAGTGAGTGAGTTATGCGAGTCATTCAACTGAATTATTAATCTTGAGGGGGTTATGGGAAGCTGGAATTTGTAGTTGGCAGGGCAGAAGTGTGGGTAGTCTGGGAACACAACTTGCAGTTGGTGTCTGAATTAAGGCCAGTCTTATTGGACACTTTGCCCTTTAACTTGTGGGATCTGATACTAACTCTGGGTAGTTACTGTCAGAATTAAACTGAATTGTAGGACACCCAGCTGGTGTTGAAACACAGACAGACGGAAGGCACAAGTGACACAATAAAAAATAAACTATATTTTATCAAAATTTAAAACTTGTGATTCAAAAGACACCACCAAGAAAGTGAAAAGACAACCCATGTAATAGAGAAAATATTTGCA
>NW_012156062.1:3396758-3413292 GCF_000956105.1 Propithecus coquereli
AATACTGCAAACTGCTTTGGGCTCTGATACCTATCATTCTAGCTATGGTTCATGGGGAAATAAGGCTAGACACCCTTGCATTTCTCAAACTTTTCATAAACTATATTTTATCAAAATTTAAAACTTGTGATTCAAAAGACACCACCAAGAAAGTGAAAAGACAACCCATGTAATAGAGAAAATATTTGCAAATCATACATGATGAGACATATCTAGAATATTATATATTCTAGAACATACACAACTCAATATTAAAATGATAATTCAACTAAAAAATAGGCAAAGGATTTGAACAGGCATTTCTCCAAAGAAAATATACAAATGGCTAAGGAATCTAAAAGGTATTTTTCCAAAGAAGATTATCAAATGGCCAATAACACATAAAAAGATGATGAACATTATTACTCATCAGGGAAATGCAAATCAAAACCACAATGAGATACTACTTCACATCCACTAGTATGGCTATAATCAAAAGAAAAATAGTATTTAGTGTTGATGAACATTTAGAGAAATTGGAACCCTCACACACTTCTGGTGGGAATGTAAAATGGTACAGCCGCTTTGGAAAGCAGTCTGGAAGTTCCTCAAAAGGGAACATAGTTAGCATAGGACCCAGGAATTCCACTACAAACCCAAGAGAAATGAAAACATGTATCCATAAACTTGTACACAACTGTTCTTACAAATATTATTCCTAATAGTCAAAAAGTGGAAACAACCCGAATGTCCAACTGATGAGTGAATTAAAAATATGGTGTATGTATATATACAATGGACTATTATTTGCCAATAAAAAGGGATGAAGTACTGATACATGCTACAACATGAACAAATTTTGAAAACATGCCAAATGAAAAAAGCCAGTCATAAAAGGTCACATATTATATCATGATTCCATTTATATGAAATTTCCACAATAGTTGAATCCACAGAAATAAAAACCGTTAAGTGGCTGTCAGAGGCTGGAAAGAGGGAAGACTGGGGAGTACCTGCTAATGGGTAAGGGATTTCTTTCTGGACGATGAAAATGTTCTGAAATTAGTGGTGGTGATTGTATCACTCAGTGAATATACTAAAAACCACTGCACCGGCTACTTTAAAATAGTGAATTTTATTAGCATGAATTATATGCTAAAAATCTCATAAAAATATGAAAGTTAAAAATTGGCTAGTTGAAATATGTTTGGGAAATTATTTAAATAAATAAGCATTTATTTAACTCTATTATCTATAGAGTGGAGAGCAGCAATAGTATTCATTACACAAAAATGATACTTAGCCCTACAAATTTTATATTTGATCTTAGAAAGCAATTTGAGATACACAGACATATACAGCAACTTAATTCCTTCTCTCCCCAAAGGCCATCAGCTGCCTCCTCAAAGCTTAAGCTCTATTATCAGTGGTTGAGTAGGCAGTTGGGCAGTGAGGGAGGTCAAAGCCTGGTCATCAGTTAATCCATCACTGAATAATCAAGTGTTGTAAATGCAGATTAACAAACAAACAAAAAAAGAAAAAACAGTTAATACTTCTTTGGGTTGACCTGACCTATCTAGTGCTCTTAAAGCACACCACTCCAAAGAATTTAATACAACTAAACTTGTATTACATCTCTATAAATTAAAATTTGGGAAAGAAGTTGAAGAGATCACAATACTATTAAAAGCACGGCCAGATTTTAAATTAGTTCTGGATATTTTATACATTGTCCATTTCTCTCTTTCTTGACTTAATTTAGAATACAAAATCAGTAAATGCTAGTAAAACACATTATGTAATAGCACTTTTTTCTGCTTCACATTCATCAGAACTACAACATGTATCTTCTAACAGCACTAATGATATGGTATTTCTAAGGATTCCCACGTTTTTCTTGAATTTATACATCTTAATATCTTTCCAAAGTCTCTTAATATTTTAAAATGGTACTTTCATCCCAAGAAGTCAAACAAATTTGCAGTTTATTCTTTTAAAAATGAAGTCAAAGCTGACATATCTATGAGAGAGTGCAAAACAAATGAAAAGAAATAATACTACAAAAACTGGGGCCACAAATTCAAATACCTGTATGATACTGGTTATGTAAATGAGTGGATCAAGTCAAGTGTGATGCAATAAAAAGTGGTTGAGGAACTGTGGCAAAAATGACAGCATGCTAGTCTGAAGGGAGCAGCCAACTGGCTGCCAAGGGATGTGGACCTAGTATTGCCAGATCTCATTTTTATCAAAGATCCAGAAATCTGGCTTTTTATGTGAACTCTGAGGGCCAAATGTTATGTATGCATGCATGTTTGTGTATTTAGACAAGGTTATTTATTTATTTATTTAGATAGGGTCACACTGTCACCCAGACTGGAGTGTGGTGGCATCATCACAGCACACTGCAACCTCAAACTCCTGTGCTCCTGTGAGGCAGTTCTCCTGCTGAGACTACAGGCAAGGCTTGGCTAATTTTTCTTTTTTTCCTTAAGAGGGGGTCTTACTCTTGCTCAGTCTGGCCTCAAGCAATCCTCTCACCTCAGCCTCCCAAAGTGCTAGGATTTACAGGCATGAGCCACCGGGACTAAATGTTATCATAAACAATTTATAGTCCCCTTTCTGATTACTTCTAGATTGTGTTAAAGGCTACATTTTCAGGTTGGTCCTTCCACAATAGGTACTACATTAAGTGGCATATCAAATAAATTTTAGTTTTGATGTATTTATTTAGCACAGGAAACATTTTCAAGCAATTGTACGGATTAAAAAATACTGCAAACTGATTTGGGCTCTGATACCTATCATTCTAGCTATGGTTCATGGGGAAATAAGGCTAGACACCCTTGCATTTCTCAAACTTTTCCAATTAAGTATCTCAAGGGCAGATACTGCATAGACCCTGCCTCCCAACCTGAGGGCAGAGTGTCTAGGAAGATATTTAAAATATATATATATATTTTTAACCAACACTCCATACAAATTTTGGCTTCTACTCCATATCATATTCATGATTATTTTAATACAAAAGTTGCTTTACTGTTTCCCTCGTAAAATTTATCATGTTAGTTTTGTGGCTTCACATATTCCGTAGCACAATGCTCCCTAACTCGAGGGCACAGGTCACCTGTTTGAGAAGGAAGGAGTCAGAATTTCATCCACTAAACCATTCCTGGAAGCCAAAGTCCTTCTTGATACATGTGGGTTTTAAGGAGTAAAATATAAATATACTCATAATGACTACAATATTCTGTTACAGCCTGTTGAATGAGAACGATTTAGTGAAAACAGATATTTTTGGTTTAATTCATCGGCCAGTCTTACAACCATCCCCAATGTTTTTAGATTAATGTACTACACTTTTTTTCAAGCTCATTTTCCTTTGGGCATCGCATCCCCCTGCACCAATATATCATCCCCATGGACTACAGAACAGATCTTTCTCCTCTTCCCACGTTATTCCCTCTAGGATAAATTCGCCCAGGTCTCCCACAAAGATCCTTCTCCCCAAACCCCGGATCCGGGGCGACGCCTCTCCGCGCAGAAGCCGCGGGAGGAGGAGAAAGAGGAGGAGTAAAGCAGGCCCTCCCGACGCCGGCCTGTGGGAGGCTGAGCAAGTAGGAGCAGGAGCGGTACCGGGCTCGGAAAGGCCCCACCCTCAGGAGCGGTCGGGCCAGGCCCAGCGAGGATGTCCCCACAGCGACGCTGGTTCCGCCACCCAGCGTGGGCAGGGCGTAGAAGCGCAGCGGGGGAGAACGATGGTTTCGCGGTGTTTGCCCGGGCCTCAGCCACCGGGACGCGGGCAGAGAGACATGGAGGACCGGTCGCACCGTGAGCTGCTCAGACAGCACAAAGGGCCCGCAACCGGCCTCCCGCAATTTCCTCACCTGTGCCTCGCAGCCAACCCGGCAGCGCCGCCAGGAGAAGCCCTGCACAGCGCTGGGACGCTACAAGACGCGGTGGCCTGACGGGCGGCAACAGCTCCAGCTCCAGCTTCACTGCTGCGGGGACTTCCAGGTTCGGTTCCCGGGAACGAGTCCCGCCCCTTTCCTCTTGCCCCGCCCTCCCCCAGAGTGGCGAGGATCCCGGATGTTACCTCTTTCGGCGCTCTAGATCCCCGCCCTTTCTTCTCAGGCTCCCGCCCTTCCGAATCGCTACGGGTCCTGCAAGGCCTAGGAAGAGTTTCGACGTCTCCTGGGTGGCTAGAGCGTCCTCCCGCGCTCCGTCGCGTTGCAGGTGACGGCGCCCGGAGGCTGTCGGGAAGTAGGCGGGTGACGTGGGGTTGACGAGCGCGGCGGCGGGTTTGCCGAGATCTGTGGTCGGCCGCAGCCGGTGCGGGGGGCGGCCGAGACCGAGAGGTGGAGAGGGGCGGTGTGTGGCCAGGGCCATGACGGGCAATGCCGGGGAGTGGTGCCTCATGGAAAGCGACCCCGGGGTCTTCACCGAGCTCATTAAAGGATTCGGTGAGAACCAAGGGGACTGTCCTGGGCCGAGGGTCACGGGAGGAGGCCCAAGCTGGGCATGGAGTGGTTCCCTGCAGCCACCGCCGCCCCGCGTCTGAAGAGAGGTGACTTCAGGAACCTGGAGTCAAGGCAGGGGAAATGTAGGTCTTCCGTCCCCTCCTCAGCCCGTGGCAGTCACGTTTCCACGTAGTTTTGAGAGCCACGCCACGAGGACGAGGATCGTGTCTGTCTTCTGCCCCGCTGTATCATCAGGTCTTAGCACCCAAATACTATAATTGACTTGAGGGCTTTCCCTCCCCGATCCCTTATGCATATATTTTCCTTTCCACTGCCGCTTTTCTGCGGAGCGCTCCCTGTCGCGGGCTAGTGGGGTCAGGTGCATCGCTCGGGCCATTAGTCCGCGGGAGAAGCCGGCTTGGGGTGTGCCTGCTCTCAAGGATGGGGCGTGTAAGGCCCCAGCCGCCAAGGAACTCGAGATTCTAGTTACTCAAAGCAGAACAACTTGAATGTGTGACTAGCTCTTCGGGACAGGACGTCCGCGCGCGCTGACTGGTTCAGCTCTGCTCAGTTCTGGCTTCCGGTGAAGTGAGTTTCCTTGAGCTAGCTCTATACTAGAGGCCACATGCTTACCTCGTAATTTCTCTCTGGCTATATTTATTGCCTTCTATTGTAAATAATCAACACATTTGACTTTTTATCCTTCCCAATTTCTCTTGTTCCCAGCCTCTTCTTTGGGCAGCAAGTTTCTTCTTATCTGTTCCATTTCCCAACTATTATTAATTCTAGCTATTATGTTAAAACTTGTACTCGAGATAACAAATGTTGATATAGGTATTGAATATTTGGAATATCATTTATCAAGCATATATTATTGTTCATCTACTATATCTTAGGCAGAGTGGTAATGATTGGCAATTTTTAATGTGAATAAACCATGACTGCTGTTCTGAAAAACTCACAGACTATAATATGGTATGTTAATTGCTGTGTTAGAGTATGTACAAAATGTTGTAAGAACACAGATTGTGGAAGAACATAGGGCAGAAGGAAAAGCATGACGTCAGTGGTGTTAAAGTATATGGTTTAGGCAACAGCTAGCAGAATGACTAACACATAACGTAACAGATTGGAGGAGTGTATTTGGATCTGAAGCTGAAAAGATAATAAGATTGTATGCCATGTTGTATAGTTTGGATTGCCCTGTAGTAATTGGGGACTTAACTGTCAAAGATATTTGAATGCTTCAATGACATTACTTTCATAGTTAAGATTTACTATGCTTGTAGTGGGCAGGGTGGATTGGAATGAAGTGAGAGAAGCTAGAAGTCTCTTAAAATGGTTAGAGTCTGAGGTGATTGACTTCACATAAAGTAGTGGTTTAGAGAGGAGGCGGTAGATTCAATCATTTTGCTGAATTTAAATCAACAGTTGCATGCGGAAATGTCTGCCCCTCATTCCTTTGGGAGCAGAAATACATCCATAACATGCTACATTAAAAAAGGAGTTCTCAGGGCTGCCAACCTTACAGTAGAGGTTGAGTAGTAGTATATTACTCTTACATAAAAGAAAAAAAGTCATCAGGACTGCTGACTGAGTGGATGTGGGGAAAAAGAGACAAAAATGACTCCATGATTTCTAGCTTGGGTGGCTGGTGAAGTACAATTACAAGTGAAGAGCTAGCTTGTTCAGTTTTGGATATACACTGAGTCCGAGATGTCTGCAGGTTTAGCAGTAAATTTTACCTTAAGAACCTTAACTATTATGACATGTTAAAGTTAACTTTCAGAAATATTGTACTAGGTAACTTTATTTTAAAATTAATTCAGTCCATTAACAGCTACTGCTTCAATTTCATATGTGCAGAAAACTTGTAATTGAAAATTATATAAATAAAGTCAAGCATCAAAAATGGCATATAAATGTACCTTATGCATCTGCACATTTGAAAAATAAAGCAATAACTGTTAACAAATTGGCTTTATTACCAGAAGAACTTTGCAAAAAGTTAAGCGATGGTAGTCTTATCAGATGCTTCAAAGAGAAAATCAGTTTATTCCAGTCATTTCCATCATTTCCATTTTTTCCATCTAATTCATGCATTCAAAAAAGCTTTTAGAAGTTGATTCTTTCAAAAGTATAGTATCTGTATGTGAGTGCTATTGTAAACTCGTTTTAAAAGTTCCATCATTGAGGGGAAATTATTCGTGGATGTAGTGAAGATATGAATACAAAGATTGATGGAATATAATATCATAGTAAAACAAAGCTTTTATTAAAGTAAGAAACTAATGGAGCAGAACTATACTTTTAATTGGTATGGTGCATACATAATACATAAACCTGCCAAAACAAACTATGATAGTTTACTAATAAAAATAGAAGCTATAAACATCTGCTTCCAGCCAAGATAGAGTAATGGAAACTGGATTTACCTTTCCTGTGATAAACCAGTGACTGCAGCTTTCATTTTAAGAAACTAGAAAATGAAGAGCACATTAAAACTAAAGTAAGCAGGTGAAAGGAAATAATAAAGATCAGAGTCGAAATTAGTGAAACAGAAGAGAAAAAAACAATGGAGAAAATAAATGAAACCAAAAACTGTTTCTTTGAGAAGATCAATAAAATTTGATAAACTTCTAGGTAGACCGATGAGAAAAGGAGGAGACATAAATTACCAGGAATGAGAGGGGTGAGATGAGTACGTATTCCACAAGTATTAAAAGGATAATAAGGGAATATTATGAATAACTTTATGACAAGAAATTGGAATTGTAGTTTAAAATCTTCCCACAGAAAAACTCTAGCCAAGATGATTTCACTGGTAAATTTTATCAAATATTTAAGGAATAATACTAATTCTATACAAATTCGTCCCAAAAAAACTGGAGAGGAAGGAATACTTCCTAACTCATTCTATGAGGGCCAACATTACTCTGACACCAAATCCAGCCAGACAAAGACATTACGAGAAAAGAAAACTGCAGACCTATATCCATTATTAACATAAATGTAAAAATTCTAAACAAAATTTTAGCAAATTGAATCCAAAAAAATAAAGGGATAATATATCATTACTACATGGGATTTATCCCAGGAATTCAGGGTTGGTTTCACATTAAAAAATTAATGTAACTCACCATATTAGTAAACCAAAAAGGAAAAATCATGATTATGTGCATAGAGAGATGCAAAATGCATTTGACAAAATCTAACATCTATTAAGAATTATGAAATGTTGGATTTTATCCTCCTTGCCAGTTAACAGCTTACCAGTTTCATAGATGTTACTAGACAACTTTTGGTTTAGAGATGAAGGATTTTATTACATGCGGTGTGGTAGGCAGCAAGAGATTACATTTGCACATTGGGTCCCTCGTCCTACAAGTCCATGGGGATGGAGGCAGAGTCAGGTGGAGGCTGTACACATAGTGAATGTGTATAATAAATGAGGAACTCTGAGCTTAGGGAACTTGTAATCTTATAAAGGGGCTGTTAGCAAACCTGCTAACCTTTGCTTCTAGGGAGATGTTCTCTTTATTATCTTGGACAGCAAATAAATCTTCCCTCTGCTCCAGAGAGAAATGCTTATCTCTATATTCGAAGTCTGTTTCCTATATGAACATCCTTGAAAAGATAGTCCAGGGCAAAGCTGGTAATCTCTCTCAGAAGACATGTAGAAACAGGAGAAACCCTTTGAGAATTGTATCCCCAAAATATCCACCCTTTCCACATGAAATATGCTATTCCCTCAGCCATTCTGATTAATCCGACCTGACCGACAGGGTTGGTACCAAATCTGTTTAATTTATCTCTGGTAGTGTTTACCTTAGAAAGCCAGGTGGCTTTTTAAAGTTTTTGCGTTGACCTTTCCTCTTGGCTCAAGCTGTTATCCAGGTACTGCAGGGTGTATTAGTGATTTTGCAGACTCCACCTTGGCATGCACAGAGGAAGTCTAGAATAATTCCATCATCTATAACAACTCTGACCCATAAGTTAAAGATTTGAATGACTTTGGGGTCCAAGGTGGTGTTTCCTTAATATGAAGGTGTATTATGATTGCTCCTAAGGTGAATTTCATCTTATTTTGAGGAGAGAGACAAGGAAATGCCGAGCTTTCACACAAGAAGTAGAAAATATATTCTTGGGGGTGCATATGGTGCCCCTGGAAGCAAGTGTTACAATTGTTGGAGCCCTGTAAATGAGACAGACTCAGTTTAGAGGCACAAGTTAACAGTGCCTCCAATTTAGGGCTCCCAGTTCTGTTCAAATAATTGAATCCTTGTTTTTGGAGACTGCTTGAGGACTGTCAGTCCAGTTTTTCCTATTTGGTCCCATCGCCACCCAAATGGGATTTATCTGTACCAAGGAATGACTGAGAATGGGGTTGGGGAAGACGCTTGGGCGTGTTTTTTTGTGGAAGGTGCAGAAGCTAGGATCCTCCCCATTGCTTCTGATGGACTTGTTAGTAAGATTAGGGGAATGACAAATTATTGCCAAAATTGTCTGTTGGAAGATAGCTTCCCTAGCAGTGGATTACATTTAAGGCACTCAGCAACAGTTTGGGAGAGCTCCACAGGAGTACTTTTCTTAGGGAGGAATGCTCCAGGTATGTTTTTAAGAAAATTATTTCCGAAATTAGTTTCTAAATAGAACTATTATAGACCTACCATATCAATGCGAATGTGTTAGTCAATCCATAAATATTTCAGAATGTTTTAATTTTAGCACCCTCTTTCACTTTGTAACAGTGTTCTGGTTTGGATGACAAGTCATATGATCATCATTTTTAAGACCAGTTCAATTATCCATTACAGTTTTTCTGACCAGCGCAGATAGTAATGTTCTTTCCTACCTCTGAACTTCTCGAGCATATCCCATGTACACTTCATATGTAATTTATGCATGTTGCACTGTCTTTGAATTGTATGTACTTGTTTCCTACTAGATTGTGAGGTTTTTAAGTATTGTGGCAATAGTTTATTAATTTCTGTCCTTGCCAGGGCCTAGTACCTTGATTGGCACACAAAAGATATTTGGTAAATACTAATATTTAATTAACTTTTAAAAACCTTCCCCCCTGCCCAACTTCTTATTTAATATATATTAGGGGAGTCTGTATTAAGTGATTCTTAGTGTTTAGTGTTTGATAACCTTATATACCTCATGAGAATTTTGTGGTTTAGATGAAGCAGGTAATATCCTTCTTTTATATATACATGAGGAAAGTGAGGCTCAAGGAAATTGTATTCTTTCTCAAGGTTAAGAACTTTGAGGCAGTTCTGAGATTAGAACCTAGGTCTCTTGAGTCGTTGCTTATTTCTTTCCATTATGCCATACTGTAGTAGATATTGAATATATAAGGAGCTAGGTGCTAATAGTTGCATACTCTATTTTCCTTACATAAAGAGGCGTGTATATGTTTAACATGAGATTATTTAAACAGCATCACCCCTTGAAATTCTAGCTGTGCAGAAGATTTTGGGGCACTTTTATTCAGTGTATTTTTGTTGTGGTGGTGGTGGTATGATATGTAGAATGTTTCAATGTTTGGCTTTTTTTTTTTTTTTTACACAGCTGATTTCCCATAAGAGTAACCAGTGTTAACAATTGCATTAGCATCCTTCCGTGCCCTTCTGACACTCACACAAGCATAGGTTCACATTTATGAGATTTTTTTCCAACTTGATATATGTGAATGTCCATTACTGTCAATCTGTTGCTAGACATTCAGGGGTTTTTTTCCCAGTTCTTCACAACAAAGCATGTAGTAACTCTCCTTGTACAATACTTTTAATACCATAGTGGACACTTAATAGATATTTGCTGAACAGAGCAAACTGAGGTACAGAATGGTATGAATGCCCAAAGTCACATTTTTGGTTGACTCAACTTTTTTTTTAAACCATTGGGTTTTGTAGGCAGCATAAAGGCGTCTCTAGCTCTCATTTAAAAATAATCTGGAATATTACAAAATGCCCACACTTTGGAACCAGATGTGGATTTTAATTAGTTTTCTGGCTCATACTAGCTATAGTGAATGTAGGCAAACCACCTAACATCCAAAGCCTCTTTCATTATCTTACCTTTTAGGGATTGGGGAAAATGCATTTAAAGCACTTTACATAGACATAAAAACATAAAAGACCCTGGTAAATATGGTTGTTTTTTGTATTGTGATGATAACTCTAGCTAACATATGGTGGACCCTTAGGGTGTGCTGGGCACTATGTTAAATATGTCTCATGCATTATCTCATTTATTCCTCACAACAACTCTATGAGTATGAGGAAGTTTGACCTCTCCATAGAGGTTAAATGATCATACAGCTAGTAAATAGAGGAGCCGGGATTCAAACTCTGGTAGTTTAGAGGCCAACTTCTTAACCACTACACTATTACTATGATACATGCTAGTAGAGCAGTGTTTCTCAGTTTTGGCACTGTTGACATTTTGGGCCAGATAATTTTTTTTTTTTTTTCTTTTTCTTTGAGACAGGGTGTCATTCTCTTGCTCAGGCTGGAATGTAGTGGCATCATCATAGCTCACTACAACCTCAAATTCCTGGGCTCAAGTGATCCTCCCACCTCAGTCTCCCAAGTAGCTGGGAATTCAGGCATGTACCAGATAATTCTTTGTTGTCAGGAGAAGTATTGTACAATGTAGGATGTTTATCTACATCCCTGGCCTCTACCCAATAGATGGCGGTAGCAAACTACCCCCACTCCAGTGACAATAAAAAATGTCTCTGACTTTGCCAAATGTTCGCTGCCGGGTACATTCACCATAGTTGAGAACAACTTTCCTAGAAGAGCATATTTGGGGAGGGAGAAGGGGAGGTGACTTTGAGGTAGTTAAAAATGTACAATTGTAATTTAGGAAAAGCATCAGAACCAAAGATGTGATTTGAAAGTCACTGTTAAGTGGTAGTTATTTACTTCTGCCCCCCAACCCACCCCGACCCCCAAAAGGTGAACAGTAAGAAAAAGGTTAAAGACAGCTGGGAAACTTAACAGGTGAGTAAGAAGAGTGAGTGAAGAGGAACCAGAGATTGAGAGAGACAGAAGAAACAGTCATAGGGTGGTGATTCAATGAAAACTAACTATTGAAACCTTTTGAAATTATGAAAGTAATATACTGCCATTGTAAATATTAATAATTGGGAAATTTTAAAGGAAATAATAGAATTTGACTGTGAGCTTTATCAGTTTTACCATTTTTATTTATCATTTCTTATTGCTACCAGTTGTGCATTTCGTTTGATTAATATTTAATAGGAAAGAAAAAATGAATTATTTTTTTCTGAAGAAGAAATAAAGAAGATAATTTCTTTGTCTTCTGACGATAATTTCTTATTTCAGGTTGCCGAGGAGCCCAAGTAGAAGAAATATGGAGTTTAGAGCCTGAGAATTTTGAAAAATTAAAGTGAGTGTAATTTTGGTTGTGTTAAAAATAATATGACTATACTTTAGCAAACTTTTAAAGGGTACTCTAATTTGTCTGTTTGTTTTACTTGGATTACCCTAGGCTGAATACATTATCTCCTTTAAGTCTCTTTTCAATCCTCTGAGATAGGTATTATTATTTTCATTTTATAACCAAGAACCTGAGGCTGATAGATGAATAAATTGCGGGGGATTCAAACCTGTCTCTGTAATTTCGTATCCACACAGTATTGATTGGTTGATTTTTTTCACAAAATTCACTTATCTATCAATAACATGGACATTTTAACATAAAAACCTGAATAATAAGTCAGTCTACAAAAGCATATTTAATAGAAAATATATCTGAATAGTAATTCATAACTTATCTACACATTATCACATTGCTTCTTGGGAAAGTTACAGTTCAAATTTCAAATGTTGATGCCAGGAAGAACCTTCCCCTGTCCCCATCTTTCTGACCAGAATCATCTCTCTGAGCTTCTTACTGCTGACCTCCATGTCCTCAAACACTGACACTGTATCTGCAAATGGAGGGCCATAGGAGTTTTCATTGGTGGAAGAGTTCTTGGAATTTTGGAATAGGGACAAGGAATAGGCTTTAGAAGGGAAAATGGGGACTTAGGGATATGACAACTGTTTTTAATAGTAAGGAGGAGGTAAGGTGGTTTGCTGCCTCCTACCTTCCTCTTCCCCTCAAAAAGAACAGTCACTTTAAATGGGATGAGATCAGTTTTGTCTGAGATCGGTGAAGGTTAATTAAAGATGCATCATTTGAACTGTCTTTAAAACGATAGGAAAGATTTTTTTTTTGAGTGGAAGGCAGTTGTGAAAGATAGACTGTAGGTAATCCTGAAGTAGTGATTTAATGTTTCATGGGCAACAACAGTTCCTTTAGGAAAGTGGATGACTTCATTATGTATGAGATGACAGCATCCATTCATATTGTAGTATAGAAGGATTGTGCATGAATCTAGTAATATAGGAAGGTAGCTTCCTATATTTAATACCAGTTATATATATACTATCAACCATTTATCTGTAAACATCCTACATGAACTTTATTGATATATCTTCGAATTCAGTCTAAGGTTAACAGCTTCTACATTTGCTATGTTCTAATTTTTTGTTTTTGAGTGAGGTGATATAAGGCAGAAATGAATAGTCCACAGATTTGAGAATAAACCTTTAATTATAATTTTATTGTAACTGATGTAATAAATTCTATTATATTATAAGGCAACATTTAGTGACTATGAATGGCAATATCAATCTTTAAAAATTTGCTCATATTTAATTAATTAATTTACTTCATTTGCATTGTATTTGTTAAATAAGTGACTAAAATTTCATATATTAACAACGTGTTATAAAAGAAGCAAGGTTTGGTGTCACTAATTTGTGTTTTATTTTGTAGGCCAGTTCATGGGTTAATTTTTCTTTTCAAGTGGCAGCCAGGAGAGGAACCAGCAGGCTCTGTGGTTCAGGACTCCAGACTTGACACAATATTTTTTGCCAAGCAGGTATGGTCCTTGAATACTCTGAAAAGTCTCAAGAGTAACCCTTTTTATAAACAGAACTCCAGTCTACTAGTGTGTGCCTCTAGTATAGCAATCCTCAGACTTGTTTGTCTCAGGACCCCTGTACACTCTTATAGATTATTGAGATTCCCCAAAGAGCTTTCGTTTATGGGATTATGGATCAATATATTAAAATTGAAACATTTAAAAATATTTATCAGTTGTGTTAAAAATAACAATAAACTCCTTACATGTTTACATATATAACATATTTTTAAATGACAACTAACTATTTTTACCAAAACAAAAAAATCAGAAGTGTATATTGTTTTACATTTTTGCAAATCTTTTTGATGTCTAGCTTAGTAGGACACAACTGGATTCTCCTATCCGTTACTTCATTCGGTCTGTTGCAGTGTTGTTGTTTTGTTTTGCTTTTGGTTGAAATATGTGAAGAAAATCCATTCTCACATGTATGTGTAGTTGGAAAGGGAGGAATATTATCTTTTCCTGATAAACGAGATATTGTTTGATACTATATCAAAACTTTAAAAGTCTTGCTTTCTTAAAGGTTAGTTGCAATGTGAAATTTGTACTTTGTAAAATCCTTTTGTTAAAATCCTTTGGATTATCTTGCCCTTCAAATGGGTCTTTTTTTCCTGCATAATTTTGTACCATTGTACATTGGTCATTTGGAAAACTTACCCATTTATGTACATCTTCAAAGTGTTGATACATTTGATATACTTTGACAATGATATGATTTGCCAGGAAGTCACATTTGTTAATATCATCTATGATATCATTAGAAAAGTTGTTAAGTATCAAGGAATTTTTAAGCTCACAGTGATGGATCCAAGTTTTATAAAGTTCTGATTTTTTACTTCAAAGTTCAAACTTTATTAATGACAACAAATATCATCAGGTGTTTTTTCCGAGGCCAGAGACTGATTTCACTCATTTTGAAGAAAATATCTGCCAGATACCCTTGTCTGGAAAACCATATTTGTCTGTCATTTCTTCTTTCAAGTAAAAATGGTGTTTCAAGAAAAAAGCTGCCAATTTAGCTCACAACTAAATTGCCCAAGTGCCTTTCTTTGAGATAACTAGCATGTTTTGGTATGCAACAGCAGTTCTTTATTATTCCTTCCTGTTTCATTTCACAGAATATTAAAGACTTGTACTTCAATGTAGAAATTTAATAAGAATAACTTTTACTGCTTTATCAAAGACAGTTTTCAGTAAAAACTGACTTTCTGTTTTATTTTCTTTTACTGTGTGTATGTCAGTGAAGTAGTTTAATGCCACTGTCTAGATTTGTGCTAAAATTCCAGCAGTTTTATATACTACTGCTTTTGTGCCAACTGCAGGTGGAAAAGCGGGAGAAGAGGCAAAACTTTCTTAGAACTGTAATGGAAACAATTTTGAGCTCACAGACCCTTTGAAAAGGATCTTAGGGATTCCTAGAGGTCCATGGACCACACTTGAGAACTATTTTTCTAGTGTATACGATGATTTGAAAAATAAAGTTTGTTTTTTTTTTTTTTGAGACAGTTTTTTTTTGTTGTTGTTTTTCTGTTGCCCTGGCTAGAGTGAGTGCCGTGGCGTCAGCCTAGCTCACAGCAACCTCAAACTCCTGGGCTCAAGCGAACCTCCTGCCTCAGCCTCCCAAGTAGCTGGGACTACAGGCATGCGCCACCATGCCCGGCTCATTTTTTCTATATAGTTTTAGTTGTCTGATTAATTTCTGTCTATTTTTAGTAGAGACGGGGTCTCGCTCTTGCTCAGGCTGGTCTTGAACTCCTGAGCTCAAACAATCTGCCCGCCTCGGCTTCCCAAAGTGCTGGGATTACAGGCGTGAGCCACCGCGCCCAGCCTGAAAAATAAAGTTTTGACTCATGTATTAGATGCCTCCATATATTTGGCTTGTTTGGAAAAGCTGAAAAAGAGAATGATTAATTTGATTAATTAGTTTGATTAATTAATTATTTTGATTAATGATTGAAATCCAAGCTAAATATGATTGTATCTGTTTTAAAATTACACTTAGTTCTGAGACCCAAAAAATTGCTTAGAATAATCTGGTTAACCTTTAGAAAGGTGGAAAAATAAAACTGCTTATTCTCACTATTGCCCTTGAGATAAAGCCTTTGCTATTCTACTAAGTAACTTGTTTTCCTTTTTTCTCTTATCGTATTGCTTCTTTCCATTTTCCCCTGATTTTTTTGAATTGAATGTTTTTAGAGAAATTAGAACTTTCTTGCTTTTACTTTAAGGAAAATATGGTTTTATTATTGTTTGGTTAAAAATATATCATTTGGTTTTTTTTTCTGATAGCAGAACTTACATTACAGAAATATATATATAGTGATGAAAGTGAATATCCTTGTAATCCCACAACCATCTCTACTAACCACTTGCAACAGTTTGAATTATTCATTTAATTGAGAAGTAGTTAATTGAGTACCTACTTTGTACAAAGCATTGTTTTAGGTAATAGATATATAATAGTTAACAAGACAGTCATGTTTTTTCTTATTAATAACAATTATAATGATAATAATATGAAGAGTAGTGGACATTTACCACTCTTATTATGTGCCAGATATTGTGTGTTGTGCTTTAGATATATTCTTTATTTAATCCTTGCAACAACCCCATGAGGTTCTTACCTTCATTTCATAGATGAAGAAATTGAGGCCTTGAAAAATTATTTGCCTGAGGTCACACAGATAATATGTGGTGGTCCAGAACCAAAACCCGGGTTTGTGATTCTACATGTCATACTACCTCCCACATTTTGTAATCATATGCTAATATATTCTCCTTATAATTTTTTTTACTAAACTTGGATTATTCAAAATATTGTATATCTTTTTTCACTTAATAAATTATTTGCCTGAGGTCACACAGATAATATGTGGTGGTCCAGAACCAAAACCCGGGTTTGTGATTCTACATGTCATACTACCTCCCACATTTTATAATCATATGCTAATATATTCTCCTTATAATTTTTTTTACTAAACTTGGATTATTCAAAATATTGTATATCTTTTTTCACTTAATAATAAAAGTTTGACTTTGTTTCATTTCAGTACACGTAACAGATACTAGTTAACATTTATCA
>NW_012156062.1:3413492-3419174 GCF_000956105.1 Propithecus coquereli
GCCTGTACTCTTAACCTTATCACCACACTGCTTCTTTTAAAAGTATTCTTGGTATAAATGCCCTATAATTTATTTAACTAATCTCTTACTGGTCAACATTTTGAGTTTCTAATTATTTTTCTAACACAAATAATCAATTTATATGTTATAACATTTGTGTACTTATGTGAGTATCATTGTACTTACAATATTATAATTTTAACACCACTTTTAGTGAATTTTAAGATCTGAGTAGTAGAGGAAAGATAGGGGACAGATAGTTTTAAAAGTCTTTCAGGTGATTTTTTTCCTTTTTAAAAAAGCTTTTATTTTTTTCAATGTATATAAGAATATATACCCATTATAAAAATTTAAGCATTATAGAATGTGTGATATAGAATATAAAAGTATCTTAGAACTCTGCTTTGGAGATAACCACTGAAAACAATTTATATTCTTACAAATTTTTTTCTATGTATTTGTGTGTGTATTTAATTGTATTTCTTCCACACTAAACTGTAAACATGGGCATCAGGGATTTTATTTTTATATACAGACCCTGGCACATAGTAGATATCTAATAAATGCAGCCTGAACTGTTCATGTCTAAGAATATTACAACAAAGAATGCTAGAATTCACTAATACTAAGATGCTAATGATACCTGATTTATAGAGGCCTGTTAAGGTATAAGAAAATACTCCATAAAAGAAAAAAATGATACTAGAGTATGAATTTTTAATTTCTGGAGTCCCTTAATATTTTTCTAGTTCTGTGTTACATTTCTATTTTAGTGCAATTTAATGTTTCATTTGTATTATATTATTCCAGCTGCCTTTATTAAGAAGTCAGATTAGTGATTCCCCAATAATATCACTCTAGTTTATTATGTTAACAGTTTTTATTAAAGTGACAAGTCAATTCCCCAATAATATCTGTAAGTCTTGTTAGTATATGACTCTTGTGAGCCTATGCTAGGAGTTTACAGTATATAAATAAATGTATAAATACATAATCCTTAGTTTAAGGCTTTAAGGGCTTATGGTAATGATTTCCAACCCAGGGTGTCTGAACTCTTAAGAATATTTTCAGAAATTTAAAAAATTTAATTGAATCATATTTGTTTGCGATAATGTTATACTGATTAACTAAATGGTATTTATACATGGAATCGCATCAATTTTGAGAAGTAACACTGGCCATCTTATGCTGATCATATGCTCTAATTGGAGATGTGTGTGCATGGGTCATTGATATTTTATTTATCAAGAAAAGAAAGTATATCCTAGTAATTGCAATCTGTATATGAGCATCCAAAAATGACATTTTGGTAATGCTTCTCTGTAAAACAGTGTTGTCTTGTCACTGTTTCATTGATGAGAAAGCAAGGTGTGATTCATGCCTAAAATAATGCTGCAGTAGTACTGGGTTTGTCTGACTTTGTTCAGTCTTTTTAGACAGAATGGTTGAATACCTATAATGTGCCAGACACTCTGCCAGGTGCTGCTTAGAGAATGAAAAACTCTCATGATCCCGGCCCTCTAGGGTGCTTAGAGTTTAGTGGAGGAGATTGGTATTAATCAATTAAATGCAAAATTACAGTGGTGATAAGTGCTGCATGGAGTGAAATGAGAACTATATAATGAAGTTTGGGAACCACCCAAAAGACTACCCTCACTTCGAACATCAACTGTAGAGTTTTGGGTCCCCAAGACCACCCTCACTTCTAACAGCAATTGCAAGTTTGTGAGAGGCCACAGGACCATCCTCAGGTTCTATAATTTGCTAGAAGGACTCACAGATCTTACCGAAAGCTGTTATTCCCACAGTTATGGCTTATTACAGTGAAAGGATATAGATTAAAATCAGCTAAGGGAAGAGGCAGGTGGAGCAGAATCCAGGAAAGTTCTATGGGCAGAGCTTCCAGTTGTCTTCTCTCAGTGGTGTCACATACAGTGCTGACTTTCCTGGCAGTGCTGTGTGACAATATGCAGAGTATTGCCATCCAAGAAACCTTATCCAATTCTTGGTATCCAAAGTTTTTACTGAGCCTTGGTCACATACACCTGGTTGACCACCCATGTGGCTAACCTCAGTCTCTAGCCCCATAGGAGGTTGAGCTGTTAATGTTGACCCAGTATCACTACCCCTAAATCACGTTGTTAGACTACCAGTGTGGCCCAAAGCCCCCAGGTAAACGGGTACTTTCTCAGGCATGACTTTTCAAAGGCTTGGAGATCGCCTCCCAGAAGCGAAGGGCAGAGGCCAGATCTCTCCTTGGGCAAGGTTAAGTTCTTTACTGCACACATAAATAAAAATGGGACTTGACCTTGTTAGGGAGGTCTGAGAAAGCTTCTCTAAGTAAGTGATAGTTCAGCTGAAATCTAAAGGTTAAGTAGGTATTAACTAGGGAAGAGAAGTTGAAGATCATTCCAAATCAATAACAGCTTTATAGCAAAAGTAAGTAGGACTAGTATAATAAAAGGCACTAGAAGGAAACCAGTGCAGCTGAGGTGTGGAGAACAAAGGGGAGATTTCACGTGATACGAAGCTGAACGGGCTGTACCGATTAGGTGCAGGTAGGTGTAGAGAAACAATAGTTTGTAAGAAATAGTGTTTTTTTCATATTCAAAACTTATTAAGGCTGCAAACACTTTCATTTTGCTCCTTTGTATATGTCTTCTATTCCAAAGGTTGCTTCGTAGTACAAAATGATTGCTGGATCTTCAGCCATTCTATCTCAGTTCCACATCAGACAGCATACTCCCTTACCTTTATGGACAAGAATTTGCGCTTGTCACATGCTTGCTTCTCTTTGGCCAAAACTCAGTAAATTAAGTTAGCAGCAAATGCGACTTAGGAAAATTCCCTTTATTCCACATTGCCATAGGCCCAGATAAAATGTGAGTACTCTAATCCTTGTAAGAAGGAGAAGATAGATATTGGACAACTGTCAGCCTACAGATGCAGATAGAAGTCAGATTATACAGGGTATTTTAGGCTGTGATTGAGACTTCTGTCTGTATCCTTAGAGTAATAGAAAGTAAAGTGTTTTAAGGAGGATGGCATGATCAGATTTTCATTTAGAAGAGATCACTGTGGCTACAGTGTTGGGAATGCATTTGAAAAGTGTGTAGGGTATAAGAGTAGATAACAGGAAACTTTTGCACAAGTCCATGTCAGAGTGAACAAAAGACTGGAAATAGAGATAGATGTGAACAGATTTGGATAATACTGAGGAGGTAAAGTATTAGTACCTTTAATGTGTAATGGATTGGAATATGGGGATAAAGGAGGAAGACATCAATGATGATGCCTTATTTTCTTTTTTCCTTTAAAAAAAATTGCTCTTAAGGCACACAGAATGGAATTATAATAATGCTTGGTTGATGACACTTATGACTGGTCCACTCATGACTCCTTTTATCTATTTAGTTATTTGATTGGTTATTTTAAGAAACAGTTAAGTGCCTAAGAACTCACCACCCAAATAAACTTCATGTAACTGAGTTACATCCTTATATCCTACCCATTGTCCCTTGTAACCCTCATCTTCCCTCCCTCCATCTAGTGTAACCCTTATGTTGAATTCTGCTTATCATTTCCTTGCTCTCCTTTTTAATGTATTTTTTGCAATCTTAAAAAGGGTGTATGTATATAAAATTATAACTTGATAAAAAGTATCATGCCTCTATGTAATTTTGGGAGACTTACTTTTTTCACTTAATATTATGTTGTTAAGGCTGGGCGCGGTGGCTCACGACTGTAATCCAAGCACCCTGGGAGGCTGAGGCGGGAGGATCGCTTAAGGTCAGGAGTTCAAGACCAGCCTGAGCAACAGCAAGACCCCATCTCTACTAAAAATAGAAGGAAATTAGCCGGACAACTAAAAATATATATAGAAAAAATTAGCTGGGCATGGTGGCACATGCCTGTCGTCCCAGCTACTCAGGGAGCTGAGGCAGAAGGATTGCTTGAGCCCAGGAGTTTGAGGTTGCTGTTAGCTAGGCTGATGCCATGGCACTCTAGCCTGGGCAACAAAGTGAAACTCTGTCTCAAAAAAAAAAAAAAAAAATTACATTGTTAAGATCCATCCATAAATCGTTTATTATGATACTTCATTTATTTTGCATGCTGTATAGTATCAATTGCATAACATACAACAGTTTACTTACTCTTCTGTAGATTGTCATTTGGGTTTTACATTTGAGTTACCGTGAATTGTGCTGCTATAAATGTTCTTATACATATGTTCTATTTTAGTTATGCATATTTCTCCTGGTATATACCTAGAAGTGGAATGACTACTTCATCTAATATGTAAATGTGCAACTTTGGGAGGAAATAGCAAACTGTTTTCTGAACTAGCTGCTCCAATTTATACTCCCCTAGCATGTATAAGAGTTGTTACAAAGCCACATATTCCAAGACATAGCATTGTTAGGATTTTTAATTTTTGCCATCCAGTTGGTTTTAAAATGCTACTTTGTTGTCTTGGCTTACATCTTCCTGATCACTAGTCATATTGAAATACTCTTCATGTGCTTAGTGGCCATATATATTTCTCTGTGAGATTCCTGTTTATATTATTTTTCTATGGGGTTAATGTGCTTTTCTTTTGATTTGTAGGAATCGTTTATGTAATATTGACACTGTTTCTCCAAGTTGGCACCTTATTGTTTCACTTTCTTTGAGGTGTCCTTTGATGAAGAGAATTTTATGTTTTAGAGTTAATACTTTTTACATCTTGTTTAAGAAATTGTTATATATCTGAAGTTATAAAAGATATTTACTTATATATTCACATTTTTATTCTTGGTATCTATGTCCTTAATTCACCAGGAGTTGGGTTTGGGTATATGGTGTGAGGTAGAGATTCAGTTTTACCTTTTTCCATGTGGATTATCATTTTTTTCTAGCCTCATTTATTGAACATTTGTTTTCCCTATTTATCTGACAGGCTATCTCTGTTGTATACCAAAGTACCATACCTGTGTGTGTGTGTGTGTGTGTGTGTGTTTGTGTGTGTGTGAGTGTGTTTTCTGAATTCTCCTCTGTTCCACTGATTAATTTGTCTATCTCTGTGCCATTACCACACTGTCTTAATTCCTTTCACTTCTTCATAAGTTCTGATATCTAATAGGTCATGTCTCTCTTCCTTGATCTTTTTCAGAAATATCGTTGCTATCTGTGGCCTGTGCAATTCATGTAAATTTCAGAATCATCAAGTTGTATAAAAAATTCTGTTGGAATTTTGAGTAGAATAGCTTTAAATGTACATATCAATTGGTGGAAAGTTTATATCTTCATGATATTAAGTCATGAACATAGTGTGTCTCTATTTAAATTCTTTACTGTCTTTAATATGTTATATAATTTTCTCTGTAGATGTCTTATACATCTTTTATTAGATTTATTTCTAGTTCCTTGATCTCTACTATTTTTGTAAATTCTCTTCAATTACATTTTCTAGGTGTTTGCTGTTGGTATAAAGAAATGCAGTTCACTTTTATGCATTAATGTTACATTTAGCCATCCTGCTAAACTCTTCTATTATCTCTAATAATTTGTTTCTTGGACGTTTTTCAAGGGATGGGGGGGTTTCTATCAAAATTACTATATTATCTACAAATAATAACAGTTTCATCTCTTCCTTTCTAATCCTTTTGGCTTTAACTTGTTTTTCTTTTTTTTTTTTTTTTT
>NW_012156062.1:3420734-3427767 GCF_000956105.1 Propithecus coquereli
CTCTTTTTTGTGTATGTATTTCTTTCCAGATTCTTCATGAGCATGGCATTTATCTTATACTTTTTTTTTCAAGTATCACTTTTCCTTTAGGAAGCCACAGTACATTCTCAACCTTTTTTCTTTGACTAGTTATATTAAAATTTTATTAGTTTACATTGTTATAGCTATGACTAAATGAAGATTAACTATAATTTATGCAGTACTTTAAGCTATTTTTGCATTATTACTCTGGGCATCTACTGTGTTCGTTTGTATAAGGTACAAAAAGAAGTTATACCCTGTCGAAGGAATCCAAACCAAATTCGTGAGGTTCTGGGCCAGCCCTACTTGGGACCCCCTGCTATAGCCCTATTTCTATTATTGAACTCTACTACTTTATTTAAAAATGTGTTAAAAACCAGAGTATAAAGTAGAACACTCAGGATAAATGAAAGATTTAAAAATTTGAGGACTATGTAAATAATTTATAACTACAGTAGATTTTTTTTTGTGACAAGTTAAAGTTCTTTCAAATAGATATTTATAAGGTGAGTTTTGTGAGGACAAGGACCACATCCTTCTTGTTCACTGTATGTCTAGCATTTATCACAGTGTCTGGCACATAGTGGTTGTGTGGTAAATATTTGAATGAATGGCTGTGCACTTTTTTTTTTTTTTGCTAATTTTGTAGTGTTTATAGCATAACCACTTGGTGGCACTAAACTCATTTTAAAACTTGAAGGAAGAGACACTCTTATACCCACATACATTGTAATTACTATTCTTCACATACATACAAAATGAGCTGTAATATATCATGGACAGTGTAAATTGTTATTGACATCAAAAGAGAAATATCAGTAACTACAGGAGCTTTTTTCTACTTCTTTAAAAAAAATTCCTAAAGTAGTGGATTACAGATTTGCAGTTCTTAGATCGTAGAAATGTTTGATAGCATTCTCCACCGTAGCCTCACCACCTAGTCCAGCATTGGATACATATTGTATCTTTGATGTGTCATGATTTTGAAAGAATGTGTGAATAAGTATAAATTGTAACTTCCCCTAACTTTACTTCTATCACCCTTATCCCCGGGTAATTTCACCCCAGGTAATTTTGGCTCAAGATAAGGGAGGACTAAGTATTATAAAGTTTTAGTCAATCACATTGTGGAGTCTCCTTTAACCATTAAAATTTTTTGCCCAAATTCAGCTCAAAATATGTACTTAAAGAAATCAGGAGCAATGGTAATTGGTTCTAAATCTCCTTTGCCTAATTCATCAATATGAGACAATTTTGAATGCAAAATACTTAAAAAGAAGAATTACCAAAGTGTAGTGGTATCATATTTGTTGAGAATTGGGAGTAAGAGAGTATTTTTTAATGGAGAATGTAGTTTTATCAAGGAATTTCTCAAACATAGTGAGGTCAAAAATTCAAGAACTGGTAGATGTTCATAAGACCTTTAAAAGCCTCTAGCAACACAAAAAATAGAGGACTGTAAGAATTAAAGAGGGAAAATAATTGAAATTTTTTCTTTTGAAATCAGGCAGGATAAAAATAATTTACTAATATTTAAAATCATAAGCTAATTAGCATTATTGGAAAGACTAATTAGAAAATGGTGTTTAATTGCAATATTGTAACAAAATATAATAGTAGGACTGAGCTATATTTTTAAAAGTCATTTAACTCTGTGATTAACCTTACTGGTGTTTGCAGTGATCATCTGAGGTTCTTTCCAGCTGTATGATCTCAACACTGTAGGTGCCCTAGGGAGTATGGAAGAAATTGTTGTCCATAGTAGTTTATAACCTTGTTGGAGAGACCACATTATATACACAGAGCCAGCCTAGCACGGTGACCAAGTGCACAGATTCTAGAACCAGACTATCTGCCTCTTGCTTAGCTGTGTGTGCCCTTGGGCAAGTCACTTAACTTCTTTGTGCCTCAGCTTCTACATATGTAAAATGAGGATAATAATATTACTCCTTCTTCATAGGTTGTTGAGAGGATTAAAAGAAATAATACATGTGAAGTGCCTAGAAAAGTACCTGGCACATAGTAAGTGCTATCTAAATGTTTTCTCCTCTGGCTAGAATGTAAGGTCCACATAATGTGTTAAATGAACAGTGACTGCTAAATGATAGCACTGTAAAGACTGTGTATAACTGAGTGAAAAAATATGTGGACAATATATACCCTTTTTGGGAATTCAAATGAGGATAGAAACTAACATGAGTTGTTGCACAATTTCTCTAAAAGCCGCATAGGTGAGTTGAAGCTTGTGCTGGGTACTAATATATGAGATGCATCTGGGTAGGTAGAAGTGACTTTAGAACGAGGTAAACAGGAGGGGAGGACAAGTTCTGTGGGTTTAATCAGCTATGTTTTAGATCAGAAAGATTCATCTTGTTACTCTTAACTGGATTGGTTTTCACTAATGTTATGAGTTCATTCAGTTTATTTGGTTTCCTAGAATCTTCAACTCTAGAATTATAGCAAACTCTTGAAAATAGACTAGAATAGAAATTAAACATGTTATTATGTTTGTGCTAAGACCATGTGAGATAAAATTTGAAATCTATTAACTTAATTCATATTTTTGAAGTCATTGTCACCAGTTAAAAACTTTTGTTAAAAAATAAATATCTTCACTTTTGTATTTTATAGGTAATTAATAATGCTTGTGCTACTCAAGCCATAGTAAGTGTGTTATTGAACTGTACTCATCAAGATGTCCATTTAGGAGAGACATTATCAGAGTTTAAAGAATTTTCACAAAGTTTTGATGCAGCTGTGAGTACAATCTTCTTATGATTCCTAAAATCTCCTGTTTGTGATAGTTCTTATTTTAATAGGCTACTTTAAAAAATTATTTTAGATGAAAGGTTTGGCACTGAGCAATTCGGATGTGATTCGACAAGTACACAACAGTTTTGCCAGGTAAAGAGACTTTATATTAAATAAGTACTGTTTCTTTCTTTGCTTCTTTGTCTCACTATGTTTTTCTTTACTATAGACAGCAAATGTTTGAGTTTGATGCAAAAACGTCGGCAAAGGAAGAAGATGCTTTTCACTTTGTCAGTTATGTTCCTGTTAATGGAAGACTGTATGAATTAGATGGATTAAGAGAAGGACCAATTGATTTAGGTAATGCAGTTCCTATTCCTGGTATTTCACTTTTGACAAGGGAAAAAAGGTTGGGTATTTACCTTCATTGTAGCCACAGTGCTGCTTAAATATTGAAGGAGAATGTGACCGAAAGGTATTATAATATTATGCAGACCTTAAGCTCATCAGTACTTTATGAAATTAAATAACGTGTAGGAAGGACATGTTGACTGCTATAGTTCAGTTGAGGCCTGTGATTTTTCTATGAGAAATTTTTTTTTAACCCATAGGTTACATAATTTATTTTCCATTTAATTTTGAAAAACTACTCTTAGTGAACTTAAAAAGTTATTCTTGTCATTTTAACCTACTGATAAGGGATAGCAGATATTTCTTATCATCTGTATTAAAATATTTTCATTTGGAATTGAGTCATTCACAATCACTTTAATTTATTGTTTTACAATCAACAAAATATTTTTTTTCCAAGATTTTATTTAGATAGTGCTATAATATGCTGTCCTTTGTGCCAAAAGATAGATTTATCCTGATCCCACCACATCTCTAACCATGAGCAAAAATGATAACAGTTATTGAGGTTGAGGGTATAATCTATGGTTCTGAAATATTACTGAAAAAAATAGGCCTACAAAAGAATTTTAACTCCTTATTTCGTCCTCATTAAATTTTCTTTTTCTTTTAATTAGAACAAACTTTTTAGTTGAATCTGATATTACATACTGTTTATAAAACTATGCTTTTAGATTTAAAAACATTTAACATATGTTCATTTTGTTGATAGTTTTTGCCATGACCCATGTATAGAAACAATAGTTTATCTAATGCAAATTTACATGCTACATCTATATTTAAAAATATTTATTTTTCTATGTTATAAAAAATTAATAGAATGTTCTTTCAATTCTATAGATTCTAGTTTTTCCTAGTTTAGTAGTTGATCTCATCTCTGCATTTGTCTGTTGGTTTCCATCCAGTCAGCCATTTTTTATTTATTGGAACTATCAAATAAATACAAAGGAAGTAAAGGATACAGTAGAACAATCAGTTTTGCTATACAGCTGGTGGCTTTGCTATAACTTCCCATGAAAAAGGGCATTAAAACAACCGGGTAAAATTGGTTTTGCATTATGGGTGGATTTCAGTATTTTATTTTACGGTTACTATTGTGGGGAGTCAGATGAGTTCAGTCCTTATTTTGCCACTAACATGTGGGCTGGTTTTTCTTAGCCTTCAGTTTTTAGTTTTGTTTTTTTGAGACAGGGTCTTGCTCCGTTGCCCCGGCTAGAGTACAATGGCATAGTCATAGCTCACTGGAACCCCAAACTCCTGGGCTCAAGCAGTCGTCCTGTCTCAGCCTCCCAAGTAGTTGGGACTACAGGCGTTCACCACCACACTCAGCTAACTTTTCTAATTTTTGTGGAAACAGAGTCTCGCTCTTGCTCAGGCTGGTCCTGAACTGCTGACCTCAAGCGATCCTCCAGTGTTAGCCTCCCAAAGTGCTAGGATTATAGGCGTGAGCCACTGCACCTGGCCAGCCTTCAGTTGTATCATCTGTAACATGAGGGTGCTTACTTTTAACCACACAGGGTTGTGAGTTTAAATGAGATACCTCCTAATCGCACAGGGTTGTGAGTTTAAATGAGGTAACTCCCTAATTCATTACTTCCTCAAACATTTTTTTAGTACCTGCTAAGTGACATAGTAATAGGACAGTGCAAATTATCAAATTGTGACAATACTCTTTTCTTTAACCATTACTAAGAAAGTAAGAATTGAAGTTAATGTTGTTCTGCATGGTTTTTACTATCCTTTATTTGCTAAAGTACTTGTAAAAAAATATTTTGGACAAAACTTTGAAGTAATATTACAGTTAATTTTTCTTATTTTTATTTGCTTTAACTGTTTTAAAATTTCTTTCTAGGTGCATGCAATCAAGATGACTGGATCAGTGCAGTAAGGCCAGTGATAGAAAAAAGGATACAAAAGTAAATGCTCACCTAATCTTGTTGGCATAACATTCTGGTTTTTAAGCATTTTTTAAAAACTTTTATTGTTATTTTAGCAATGTGTATTAAACATCTACTCTTGAGTGGCTTACTTAATGCATTCAGAAAATCTATTTCAAAAAATCTCTAAATTTCACACGTCATCTTGTCTTTAGAGAAGTTAAACATGCAGATCTCTGTCAAGTTAGATATTTTGTACTATTAGAAATTTGTAATGGATATTTTGTTGAGTTTTGTTTTTGAGGGTTTTTTTATATTAAATTAAACTATTTTGAGATAATTATATATTCAGTTTCAGATACACTCAGTTGTAAGCTATTAAACAGAGAGATCATATGTACTCTCTTCCCTGCAACAGTAACATCTTGCAAAACTACAGTATAAGATCATAGCCAGAATATTAGCATTGATAAGGTCAAGATGCAGCAACATTCGGTCACCACAAGGATCCTTCATCTGCCCTTTTATAGCCACAGCCACTCCCCTCTCCTTCCGTCTCTCCATTCCTTAATCCCAAGTTTTATAATTTTTGACATTTAAAGAATGTTATGTAAATGGAATCATGTAATATATAACCTTTTTGCATTTGCTTTTTTCACTCAGCGTAATTCTCTGGAGATTCATCCAGGTTGATTTTAAGTATGTCAATAGTTCATTTTGTTTTTACTGATGGGTGATATTCTGTGGTATGGATACATCAGTTTTTTTGCCTGTTCACCCATTGAAGGACATCTGGATTGTTTTGATTTTTTGGCAATTATGAATAAAGCTGCAATAAAAATCTTTATACAGATTTTTGTGTGAACGTGTAAGTTTTCATTTCTCTGGGATAAATGCCCAGAAGTGTCATTGCTGGGTTGTATGATAGCATGTTTAGTTTTTTAAGAAACTAGTAAATTCTTTTTCAGAGTGGCTTGTACCATTTCACATTTCTACCAGCAACGTATGAGTGATCTAGTTTCTTCGCATCCTTGTTAGCATGTGATGTTGTCACAATTTTTTATTTTAACCATTTTAAGAGGTGTATAGTGATATTTCATTGTGATTTTAGTCTGCATTTCTTTAATGACTAATGATGTTGAAAATCTTTTCTTGCCTTTTGCCTTTTTTCTCATTGGTTTATTTGTTTTTTTATTGTTGAGCCCTGAAGTTCTTTACATAGTCCTTCATCAGACACATTGCATGCATGTATTCTCTCCCAGTCTGTAGCCCTTCCCCTGATACCCTCAACGTGGTCTCTCACAGACCTAAAGGTATTTGTCTCTATGACGTCCAATTTATCAGTATTTCCCACTATGAATTGTGTTTTTGTTGTCAAGTCTAAGAATTCTTTGGCCCTAGATCCCAAAGATTTTCTCATGGGTTCTTTTTCCCTAAAAATTTATAGTTTAACAGTTTACATTTAAGCCTGTGATCTATTTTGAGTTAACTTGTTGTATATGGTGTGACATTTAGGTCAAGGTTCATTATTTTGCTTATGCACTTTAGTTGCTCTAGCACCAGTTATTGAAGGCTGTCCCTCTTCCACTGAATTGCTCCTACAGCTTTGTAAAAAATCATTGGGCATGTTTGTGTGGGTCTGTTTCTGGGTTCACTATTCTGTTCATTGATCTGTTTTCTGTCCCTCTGTCAGTACTACAGAGTCTTGATTACCTGCTATAAGTCTTGAAATCAGGTAGACTGATGCCTCCCACTTTATTCTTCAGATTTTTCTAGCTATTGTAGGTCCTCTGCCTTCCCATATAAATTTTAGAATAATCTTCTCTATATCTATAAAAATCCTTGCTGGGATTTTCACAGGAATTGTGTCAAACATTTATATCAATTTGAAGAGAACTGCTATCTTTTTTTTTTTTTTAATTCCTTTTGCCACCCTCCTCATTTGCTGGCAGAGAACTGCTATCTTTATTTAC
>NW_012156062.1:3427817-3429781 GCF_000956105.1 Propithecus coquereli
AAATTATCCTTCCATTCTTAGGATAAGCCTAGTTGGTCTCTTTTTATGCACTGTTGGGTTAAATACAGTATTATTTTGTTTAGAGTTTTTGCATCTATATTTATCAATGAAATGTGCCTTAATTTTTCTTTCTTGTAATGGCTTTGACTACTATTAGTATTTGGGTTATGCTGTCTCAATGAAATAAGTTGGAATTTTCTCTTTTTTTATTGTCTTGAAGAATTTATGTAAAATTAAGGCGATCTATTTTTTCAAATTTTGGTAGAATTGGCCTGTAAATCTATCTGGGCCTGGTATTTTCTTTGTGAGAATATTTTTAACTACTGCTTCAGTTTAATAGCTAAAAGACTATTCAGGTTATTTATTTCTTCGTGAGTTGATTCTGATAACATACATTCTTTCAGAATTTCTTCTTTTCAGCTTAAGTTTTCAAAATTGTTTCATATTGTTATTAGTATTCTTTTATTCTTTTTAAATTTATTTTATTTTTAGGTACATTCCTGACTCCTAGATTGGTTACTTGCATAGTTGTGTGAGAGTAGTTTCATGTATTTTTATCAATCTACCATACTTTGTTTCATGCTTGCATTAGGGTAGAAACCCAGCTGATCTTATTTTGATTTCCAGCCACCTTCAGTCCTTCCTGTAAATTGACTTAAACTGAATCTTTCTGAAGCACTATTTTTATTATTTTATTCCCCTGTGCAAAATCCCTTACCCTTAGGGTAAATTCCTAATTGCTCAAGGCCAGTGATTTGCAGGGTAAAGAATGACCCCTGCTATGATTACAACCATACTAATACAAACCGATATGCTCACTGCCTCTAGAACATATTATGTAATCTTAATTTATTCCTTTGTTCAAACTCTTCTCACTTCTTAGGATGAATTTTCTTCTCTGTTCTTCAGGTCCTACCAAGTTTTCAAAGCCCTATTAAAATTTCACATTTATAGAGAAACCTTTGATATTTCAGTCTAAAATGATTCGTTCCTTTACTATTTTAATTTTCTGTTGTTCACCTCTTTTTTGTGTATGTATTTCTTTCCAGATTCTTCATGAGCATGGCATTTATCTTATACTTTTTTTTTCAAGTATCACTTTTCCTTTAGGAAGCCACAGTACATTCTCAACCTTTTTTCTTTGACTAGTTATATTAAAATTTTATTAGTTTACATTGTTATAGCTATGACTAAATGAAGATTAACTATAATTTATGCAGTACTTTAAGCTATTTTTGCATTATTACTCTGGGCATCTACTGTGTTCGTTTGTATAAGGTACAAAAAGAAGTTATACCCTGTCGAAGGAATCCAAACCAAATTCGTGAGGTTCTGGGCCAGCCCTACTTGGGACCCCCTGCTATAGCCCTATTTCTATTATTGAACTCTACTACTTTATTTAAAAATGTGTTAAAAACCAGAGTATAAAGTAGAACACTCAGGATAAATGAAAGATTTAAAAATTTGAGGACTATGTAAATAATTTATAACTACAGTAGATTTTTTTTTGTGACAAGTTAAAGTTCTTTCAAATAGATATTTATAAGGTGAGTTTTGTGAGGACAAGGACCACATCCTTCTTGTTCACTGTATGTCTAGCATTTATCACAGTGTCTGGCACATAGTGGTTGTGTGGTAAATATTTGAATGAATGGCTGTGCACTTTTTTTTTTTTTTGCTAATTTTGTAGTGTTTATAGCATAACCACTTGGTGGCACTAAACTCATTTTAAAACTTGAAGGAAGAGACACTCTTATACCCACATACATTGTAATTACTATTCTTCACATACATACAAAATGAGCTGTAATATATCATGGACAGTGTAAATTGTTATTGACATCAAAAGAGAAATATCAGTAACTACAGGAGCTTTTTTCTACTTCTTTAAAAAAAATTCCTAAAGTAGTGGATTACAGATTTGCAGTTCTTAGATCGTAGAAATGTTTGATAGCATTCTCCAC
>NW_012156062.1:3440746-3443118 GCF_000956105.1 Propithecus coquereli
GCCTGGCTGATTTTTCTATTTTTAGTAGAAACAGAGTCTCTCTCTTGCTCAGGCTGGTCTTGAACTCCTGAGCTCAAGCAGTCCTCCCACCTTGGCCTCCCAGAGTGGTTAAGATTACAGGCGTTAGCCGCTCGCTGCGCTGGCCCTTCGTATGGCTTTTTAAAATGATTCTTCTATATATGTTTTAAGATCACATCAGATATTATTATAATTTCTGCTTCAATGATGAAATTATTTGAAATCAAATAATTTAGAAAATTTAAAGAGAAGGAAAACATATTGTATGTACCTATATTTTTACTCTTTCCATTGTTCTTCCTTCCCGATGTTCCAGGACTCCTTTTATCATTTCCTTTCTGTTTAGTAAACTTTAGTTGACCATTCTTTTAGGGTAGGTCCTCTGTCAACAGATTCCTAATTTTTCTTCATCTGAGAATGTCTTGATTTCCCTTTCATTCCTGAAGGATATTTTTACTGCACATAGAATTCTATGGGTTGACACTCTTTTTCTTTCAGTACTTGAAAACTGTTATGCCACTACCTTCTGGCCTCTCTGGTTTCTGATGATAAATCTAATGTCACTTGTATTGTTTTCCCCAATATGTACGATGTTGTTTCTCATACTGCTGTCAAGATTTTTTTTTTTCCATCTTTAGTTTTCAGAAGTTTGACTGTGATATATCTTGGTGTGAACTTTTAAAAGTTTATCCTGTTTGAGGTTTACTCAGCTTCTTAAATTTGTAGGTTTATGTCCTGTCTAATTTGGGAAGTTTTCAGCCGCAATGTCTTAGAATACTTTTTCAACCTCACTGTGTTTGTCCTTCTCTTCTTGGACTCTAAGGACTTGAATGTTAGATCCTTGTTTTAGTCCCACAGGTCCCTGAGGCTCTGTTGATTTTTTTTTTTTTTCAGTCTATTTTCTTGTTCTCTGTTCAGATTGGGTAATTTCTGTTGTTCTGTCTCCCAGTTCACTGGTTCTTTCCTCTCCTTCACTCTGCTATTCAGCCCATCACTGAGGTTTTTCAATTTTTGGTTATTATATATTTCAACTGTAAAACTTCCATTTGGTTCTTTGTATCTTCTTTTTCTTTGCTGAGACTTTAAATTTTTCATTTGTTTTCAATGTGTTTATATTTGTTCATTGAATCATTTTTATAGGCTCTTTAAAAGTCTTTGTCAGATAATTCTAATATCTGCCATCTCACTATCAAGTGTCTTTTTTATTCAAGTTGAGATATTCATGGTTTTTAATACGAGTGATTATTGATGTAAACCTGAACATTTTGAGTATTGTATTATAAGTCTCTGGATCTTATTTAATTTCTGTTTCAGCTGGCTTTTATGGACACTGTTTCTGGCAGGGTAAATTGGAGGCATTGCCTTGTGAGTGCCAGGTGTGGGAGTAGAAATCTAAGTTCCCTAGTAGAGCTTCACTGACGTCTGAGGTGGAATGAGGTTCCTTTGTTGCCGGGCAGTGGTGGGAGTTCCAGCCCTCAGCAGGGTTTGTGCTGATGCCGCTCTGGCTGAGAGGGGTAGGAGTGCCTTGTCACTGCTCTCCACTGATCCTGGAGTGGGTCTTGGCTTCCCACTTGGTGTCCTCTGATACCACAAATGGGTGTTGTCATTACCACCTGGTGGGGGCGAACCTACTCAGCCTTGATTAGTACCAACCTAGGTGTCTCGTTAAAGCCTGGTAAGGTTGGAAGTCTGTGCTCTCCACTCTGCTTTTGCTTGTACGGGTAAAGGTGCGTGATTATTGTCTAAAAGTTTTCTATCTTTTGAGGCTTCCCCTTTTCTGTTTGGTTAGAGATAGCAGACTTGTTGGGGCTTTCCATCTCTGCCTATTGGTATTTCTGGGTTGCTGGTTTCTTCAGCTCCAAGTGTGGGATATATGAGGCAGAAAGAGAACCCCAGGGAATTCACCATTGTTTCATTCTTGGGTCCTGAGTTCCGTAGCTTGTCTACCTTTTATCCACCCTTCAGAATTTTCTCTCTCTCTTAAAAATATTATGTCTAAGGTTTTTTAGTTGTATTTAGTGGGAGGAGTAGGCACACAGAAGTTCCACAAGTAGCATTTAAAAAAAATTTTTACATATTCAAATTTTTACATATTCAAAGAATATTGGCCATATTCTTTTCAATGAATAGAACTATGTATGAGAAACTCTTAGAGATGAACTAATACAAAAATGTTCTTACATTTTCTGTATATTTTCATCTTAAGTGCCACTAACAAATGCTATGGATAATTTTTTTAATGTCAGTCCCAACCAAGAACAAGGTTATGCTAGGAGGTGTTTCATTGGTATCAGAGTAGTGAAAATCAAACAGCATTCAGAAATTTTACTGCAGGATATAATTACATATTATAT
>NW_012156062.1:3447124-3447696 GCF_000956105.1 Propithecus coquereli
TCATACATTCTCATCATTCTCCTAAATTGATCATGTGTTAAGATGTAATTTAATTAACCGAAGGAATCATATCACAACTAGTTCAAAGGAGAAGTCAAAGAAGCTCAAACTTATATGAAGTAAAGCAATGTTGAATGAATTTACAAAAGAAGGAAATTATTTTTTCCTATGGAAGAAGAGCAGTCACTTAAACCTCTACCAGATAAAATATATGATAGCTCAATGACAACGAAAGCCTAAAATTACCTAACTTAGGAGAGTGTCCTCTAGTTTTTTACTGAAGCACAAATTTTTTTCTGCAGTCTATCTCCTTTTGATCAAAAATAATCTCAAAGATTATTCTTGATCACAAAATAGAGTTTGTCTCATTAGATTTGGCATGATTATTTGCACAGGTGTAGTAGCAAGAATGTTGATTTATCATGTAGGCCTTCATAAGTTGCTTTTATAAGTTACGTTTTCATAATTAATCCTAGATTGAACTTTTAAAAGCCTCTATTATTTGAGAAGCTGAGTATAGAAAGCCATGCCCAAGAAACTCCACGTTTTATTATATTAGTCTTTTTTCTTCT
>NW_012156062.1:3447746-3449480 GCF_000956105.1 Propithecus coquereli
AACATAGGTTTAATGAAGTATCCTGAGTGGAGGTTAAGAAAATACAATCTATAAGGTTCAGTTACATTCAGGTTGCCTAGATTAAGTTCCTGGCTTTGCCATTTAGTGGATGTATGAACTTGAGTATATTTCTTTGTGCCTCACTTTCTTCAGGGACCATGAGGATAATAGTATTTATCTTATAAGGTTGTCATGAGGATTAAATGGGAAAACATATGTAAACCACTTAAAACAACGACTGACAAACGGTAAATGCTAAGTGTTAGTAATTATAATTACAATTTTTATTTTTCAGACAGGGTCGAGCTAGAGTGCAGTGGCATCATCATAGCTCACTGTAACCTCAAATTCGTGGGCTCAAGAGATCCTCTTGCCTCAGCCTCCCAAATAGCTGGGACTGCAGGCATGTGCCAGCACATCTGGCTAATTTTTCTATTTTTTGTTGAGATAGGGTCCCACTCTTGCTCAGGCTAGTCTCTAATTCCTGGCCTCAAGCACTCCTCCCACTTTAGCGTCCCCATGTGCTAGGATTACAGATGTGAGCCACCGAGCCCAGCAGAATTCTAACTATTTACTACGATTTTGTTACATAGTTAAGCAAGCTAGAATGTATTTCTCAAAAAGTTAATTGGATACATTGAGATTCACATGTAATATTTCCTAGTCCTTATGATTATCTTTCTGTGGTAAAGATGATTGGAGAAGAGATTTAGTAACAAAGTCTTTTTTACAATCCTTTGATCACATTTTCGTAAGCGTATATTTGAGAAAATTTATTTTATAGCTTAATAGGAGATTACAACAACATAGTATATTACAGTATAGGTTATTTTTAGGTGAAAATTTGTATATATTCTAGAATATAGAAATATGGAAGTACTATTTAGGGCTTTCATCCTTTAATTGCTGTTATTAGGCAGATATTTGAAAATAATTGTACTATGTTTGTCATTTAAAAATACCCTGGACTTATGCCTCAATCATTAGGGTTGCTATTTCTTTTTCTTTCCCCTAAGGAGGAACCCATGGATACAGATCAGGGTAATAGTATGTTAAGTGCTATTCAGTCAGAAGTTGCCAAAAATCAGATGCTTATTGAAGAAGAAGTACAGAAATTAAAAAGATACAAGGTATGTTTTAAAAGCTGTGTTCTTTTAATGTTTTAATGTAGAGCAGCATACTTTGTGATAAAGGTATATTAAATGTTTGATTGCTTTCCCTCTCACTGTTTGCCAGTTTTCACAGTACTGTATTGATTGTCTGGCATCCTACAAAGATAAGTAATAAGGTTTCTTTCTTTTTTATTTTTGTGAAGTTTTATTAGGAATAGATTTTTAACCTATTTGCAATTTTACTTTATTGCAGTTACTATTCATATTGATGTTCAAATTATCTCATCTGTGGCCATTGGAGGCCATTTCAGGCTAACTCTTAAGTCCTTTTGACATAACTCTTTTAGTTTTTGATAGCTTCCTATTATGACAAGATGTTTCAGATTCATCATGTACATTTCTTGCTTCAAACTTGGAATCAGCCATTTTTTCAGAAAGTCCTGGGTTCCTTTAGTGGGAAGTGGTATTTAGAAACCACTGTCTGGGTGCTCAGTGCGACTTAGTTGGTGATTGTTTTTAGGCCTTTTCAGAGCTAAGAAATACAGTTTTGTTTTTTTCTTGTTTTATTTTTGAAGAGCAAATATATCACAAATTCATATTAATACCAAATTTAGGATTAAAG
>NW_012156062.1:3451950-3453922 GCF_000956105.1 Propithecus coquereli
GAGAATTCAACCTGATACTGTAAAATAAAAATAAAGAATTTCCCCACTTGCTTTAGCCTTCTAGAATTCTTAGTGTCAAGAACTCAGGTTATGCTGTATTAAAATTTAAAATACTCTTCTTTCTTTAAGCAGAAACAGATTTTTAATGCTAATAATTGAAATAATAGTTTTTTTCCTATTTAGCAAAAATTTGAGTTGATAGAGTTTAGAACTAGAATGGACACTGAAGGGGGAAAAAGAGTATATTCTGCACTAGGAAGTAGGTTTTCTCATTCCTAATCTAATTTCCTTTCCACCGAGGGAAAACTAGCATAAGTTAGTGAAAAATTCTGATTTCTGGACTTTTTTCTTTAATAAAAGTAACTTAATATTTGTTGAATAAACGAAATACAGTTAAATTGTTTTTAAGTTTCATACTGTAAATTAGTGTTTCTAAAAGTGACCATTGCTGGATACTCTTTAAAGTACATGTTACCCGGCCCCCTCCAGATATTCTGATATAAGGGAAGGAATCTTTAATAAATACCCCAAGTGATTCTAATGCAACTGGTCTGTGTACCATATTTTGAGAAACACTTTGAGAAGACACTACTAGGCAAATAAAATTTTGGACCATTAACTTAAAGACCAGAATACATGGTAGGTATATTTTTCTTATTAATTTTAAAGTTTACAAAGCAAAGGTACAATTCAACCAAGCTATTTCATATTATAAATTCCAAATAATATGAGATGTGACTTAATTTTTTTGTATATACCTTATTACTTGAACCGTGTGACCCAACTTTTAGCATTAAATGCAAAAATTATTGCAGAAGACTGCTAAATATCCTTTTTCCGCCATAGGTTTTTCTATTCATGTATCTCAGCATATTCCAAGATGGGAAACTGATTTTTAAACTTTTAGATTAACAATTAGGGTCTTGTGGTTTTCAAAATTGCTTGGTTTAACAAGAGTACCTAGATGTGGTGTTCTTTGTATGAAACACTATGAAATATTTCTCTATTAAAAATTTTGAACAAAATAACTATATAATGTACTAAATCATGTGATATATCGGATTTTAAGTATAGATAAATGTTGTTAAGGACACCTAGACAAATTTTAAGTGTATGAATTTTGCTTTAAAATTAGCCTGTAAATATAATTTTTTGTGAAAATTAGGAAAAGGGCCACTCTTGTTGAGTTTTAATGATATTATATCTCTAGATGTTTTTGAGAGCGTAGTTGGAGAATAACAGCTTTCAACTTTGCATTAGAACTTTAATTCCTTAGTTCACATTGTTTTGGACACAAGGTGGCAGTATATGAATACCTAATGTTAGTGGAACACCAGCCCAGTTACTGTGTTTGCGTTTGTTTTCTTAAAGGACGTAATTATTGACCTATTTTGCCTGTTTTTCCAAACTGTTCTTTAATTAATATTGCATAAACAATATTGAGATACATGTATTTCTTGTATAAATACAATATCTGTAATTCACCTAGGTTCTGAAGCTAATTCAGAGTCATCATTTGGTTGGAATTCTTGAAATGTTTCTAATTATTCGTCATTTATCTAGCTGCAGCTATATTCCAGGCAGTCTGTTAAGGTCTAGGAACACATAATTAAGACATACTCTTTTCTCTTAAGCAACTCATGATATGGTTTGGAAAAGGAATAAATAAACAATTATAGTACTGTGATGAATAGTATTATTCTGATTAAGTGCCAGAATAAAGTCATGCTAAAGATCCTGGGCCAGCACAGAGTAGCTCCTAAATAGCTTTTTAGCAACTTAAAATTTCATGTCCATAAAATTTTAAATCTGTGGTTAGAATTAAATGCTTGCCTTGTATCAACATATGAACTTCCTTAGTACAGATATTATTTTGTTCATCTTATTTTGAAAAAAAAAAACATCGTATGACATTAAAATATCACTTGCTGCTGATAAATGAAAATGTCACAAATAAAGCAGGCTAAAAATT
>NW_012156062.1:3466599-3467465 GCF_000956105.1 Propithecus coquereli
GGGGAGTTTGTACCCATCTTCAACACATGAATTCTTAAGGATTGTTTTAAGCTTAGTAATTGTGATGTTATTAACTGACTTAGAACTAATGAGGGAAAGCCTGATAAGATATTGAGTACAAAAATTAATGAGATATTTTTCCTATATAAGTTCATTTGGAAGTAATGAAGAATATGTAGTTTTTCAGTTATTTATGGGTAAATATATTTTGCTCATGGTACAATAGTAATTGCGTAGTGTTTTCAAAGCCATGATACAATTTTTAAAAATGGTTTCCTAAGGAAGGCTCATCTTGATCCTATTCATTTATTTCAGCTTAATTTATATATCCTCTTTTCTTGAGGCTTAAATTTTGTAAAGCAGTACAAGGATTATCGTAGTAAGTAGTATCTACTAGTCAATACATTGTGCTAGCATGGGATCAACAAATCAATGAATAGAAGAGAGAGCCTAAAAACAGAGCCACATTTGTGTATGATCACTTGACTTTTGACAAAGGTGTCCAAGCAATCTGATAGAGAAGGAAAGTCTATTCAACAAATGGAGCCAGAATAGAATAGCTGAATATCCGTCTGAAAAAAAATGAACAATGACCCCCTACTTTACAAAAATAAATTTGATATGGATCATAGACCTAAATGTAATAGCTAAGAAGTATAAAGCTTTTTAGCAGAAAACATAGGTGAATATCTTTGTGACTTAAGGGGTTAGCCAAAGGTTTCTTAGGTCACAGAAAGCAATAACCATAAAAAATCCAAAATTAGAGTTCATCAAAATTAAAAACTGTCATTGAAAGACACTGTTAACAAAAGTAACTCGTATCAAATGACATTTTAAAAATAGCTTTATAAAACTACTATGTTAAT
>NW_012156062.1:3467515-3469734 GCF_000956105.1 Propithecus coquereli
ATTACCCTGTTTTTTATCTAAGGAAGTTTTTAAAAAATTGTATAATAGCAAAAGTCTAATTTATTGGTTTCTTTCTGATTCAAGTGGCACAGTGGAAAGAACATTGTATTCTAGTACTCTAAAATCTTGCTTTTAAAAGTATTATCTGGAAAAGGACATAACCATCAAGTACAATATGTGGACAATTCAATTATAAAATAACACTTTTGAGACAGTTGGGAACATTTCAATACTGACTGGCTAGAAGATGGTATTAAATAATGGCCTATATTGTTAACTTATTAAGTGTGAGAATGGTATGACAGTTTTGTAGGAAAATGTCCTTATACTTTAGAGACTCATACAGGAGTGTTAACGGGTAAATGACATATTGCTAGAGATTTGTCTTAAAATATTACAGAAAGGAAAAGGGAAGAAAAGAGAAGGATTAGGAAAAAATACTGCTGAATTAGTCGTTCCACTAAAATTAGTAGTAAATTCTTTTGAAGTGGTTAGATGTCTGCTTCCTAAAGTACTTTTGGCACTAGGAAGTGGGTTTAGCTCAATTATTCTATGTTCTGTAGTTGTTATTACTTAAAGAATGAACATTTTTAGTTTCAGAGAGAGAGACACATATAAGTAAGAAATAGTTGCAAAGTAATGGCTCAGTCAGCAGAGATCTGGAACATCTGGGTCCCCTGAGATCTTTCAGGTGATTCATGAGTTCAAAACTCTTTTCATAACAATACCAAGGAGACGAAGCTGAGATGGAAAAGCTAGGAAGGAGTGTTCCAGGCAGAGGGAACAGTACGTGCACATGCTTCACCGAGCACTGTGCCTGCGGAGGTCTCACTCACGGTGGTTCTGTGTGACCGGAACATGCAGTTCACAGCACATTCGTAGCTGATGGAGTGGTTTGTGGGAGGGCTCCTTTGCCTTACGGTTGTTCTTGGGCATAGGGTTGCAGCCTTCAGACGGAGCTCCGGAGTTCTTACAGTGAGGTGGGACCTGTCAGGGTTTGGAAGCCTACCTCAAGGTATCAGATTCTGAAAATTTATCTCTTGTCTTTCCATACACCTAAAAATACTGTTCTTAAAGATACGCAGTTTTGGCAAAATAATAGTAATTATCCCAACCACCCTATAGAGCACCTGTGAGTTTATAAATCTCCTCCTTACAGGCATTTCTGCATTTGGATTTTGAGCCAATGAGGTGGACACAGTAGGCATTATTCACAGAGCAGGAAACTAAGGTTCTAAAACATTGAATATCTTGACCAGGGTCATCCAGCTAATGAGTGGCCAAGCCAGGACTTGAAGCTCAGTCTCCAGCCACCACATCATTAAAAATAAAAAGTATTTTCTGAAGACCAGCAGAATTGGCATCACCTGAGAGTTTGTTAGAAGTGCAGAACCTCAGGCATTTTACTGAATCAGTCTGCATTTTAACAGTGTGCCTGGGTCATTGGTGTATACATTGAGAAGCAATGCTATAGAACATGTCTTTGAGCTTTATTGAGGTTTTACTATGTATACCAGCTGTGTGCTTTGGTCAAGTTTGATAACATCTGTGAGCTCTGGTTTCTTCATCTGCTAAAGAATAAAATAGAATTACTGTGTGTTCAAGCTATATAATTGTTATGAGGAGCAACTGAAATAACGAGTGAAAACATTTTTTAGATCATATAAGAAAGGTTAACTGACACCACAGATAACATAATCCTTTAGTGACATTATATTAAAATCACTTAAACTCATTTATTCAAATATTCGGAAACTAATATAGGGTTTTTCTTATACTCATTTGAATAAGAACAAATATGTATGTATATTGTTTTGGAATACTCTTAATGAGCTTGACTTTATGGAATGAGTAATTATATATTTTTAAATTATTACATTGTGATAATACATTTCAATTTCATATAAGGAATAACTGTAAACCAAATGTGACCCTTTCTTATTTAGGGCAAAGAATAACTATATAATTTTCCAGGAATAGTTTGTTGCAAGTCTCAGGCTATAAAATATAATGCTCTAGAAATCACAGAAACAATGCATTTCAAGCCTTTTAGCTCGAGAATACCCTCTGAAGCACATTTTAATATTGTCTACAACAGACTTTTAAGATTTTGTAACATACTGTCTTTAATTTTTAGGCAAAAGAAAAACAGAATGCAAAGAAAGCTCAGGAATCTAAATGAAGAGGATCTTTTGGAATGTGTACACATTTCTGCTTCT
>NW_012156062.1:3472765-3474367 GCF_000956105.1 Propithecus coquereli
TTGGAAAGTTTGGAGGAGTGGGCTGAAGTTGAGTCTTCAGAAATGATTCCCAGCAAAACATACAGTACTGGCCCACCGCAGCACCACCCCTGCAACAGTAAAGGAGTCCGCCGTTGGAACTCCTGATGTTAGAAAATGTAGTAGGAGTTGTGTTCCAGGAGTGAGGAATGTGCCGCAACTGTCGATACCCAGTGATTGTGTTGGAGAAGGAGATTGGGAGACAGGGGCAGGGGCTTGCAAAGTGGGTGCCGGTGTTAAGGTCTAACTAAGGGGGGTTGATAACCATAGACAAGAACCAGCTTCACCCAGCTTGTCAGCCATCTAGGTCACCTTATGTGAATTTTGGCTAATTACAATATGATTTGCATTGTGGTTTTTAAATTTCTCCCTTAAAATGGCCATGAGAGTTCCAAAACAATTATATAAAGTATAAAAATGAGAGGGAACCCAATTCTAGGAATTACTACCCAAGTTCTTAATAAAAACCAACCTCCTAGCCTTGAATATTCCTCCCCTCATTTAGTGAGACTTCATAAAACCAAAAACCCCTTCCTTTCAGGGTAGCTACTCTTTTCAAGCCTGCCCACTCCCTTTCTCTTGAGAGAGTGTACTTTCACTTTTACTGTTAATAAAAGCTACTTGCTCTGTCTTATGTGGTGTGTCCTGAAATCTTTTCTCTGACAATCACCAAGAACCTGAAAAATACCTCCACTTGGAGGACAATGATAATATTGTATACTGGAATGCAGAAAAACTTAACCTCTCATGCCTAAAATGGGAAAACTGGCTAGTTTGATTTTTAGAGTAAGATTTCATTTTTTCCTATGGTCCCAGCTATTCAGAAAGCTGAGGCAAGAGGATCGCTTGAGCCCAGGAGTTTGAGGTTCCAGTGAGCTACGACGATGCCACTGCACTCTAGATGGGACAACAGAGTGAGATCCTGTTTCCAAAATGAGGATTTCATTTTTTTAAAGTAGTGTGAATTACTAGATTAGTCAAACATGGATGTTATTTAATTTATTCTTTTCTTGAATACGTTGTTAACTGGCCTAAACCCAATGAATGACATGGTTAAATATTCACCACTTCTAGTATTCTGGGTACTTTTTGGTTTTGACTTAATCATATCAGCTTTTGGAAAACTATTCAGTGATTTACTCAACCTATATCTGAGTCATTCTAGACGCTGGAGCTGTAGTATAAGAAGATAGAGCCTCTGCCCTCATGGTAAGACTGATAATGAACTAATGTATCACGTAATTCTTCAAGTGATAGTAAGAATTGTAAAAGATAAAGCAGGGCAAAAGGATGGGGGAGCCGAGGTTTGATAGGACGGTTGTGGACGATCCCATCAAGGACATGATGTTTAAGCAGAGATCTAAACGAAGAGAATTTTTTTCTCTGCAGTACTGAATCAGCACTATGACAGTAGAATGCATACAGGCAGAACCAACTTGCGTCAGTTCAGAATACTAGCTTCCAATAATGTTTGATGATTAAATGGTTTATCAAAGTTGATCTGAAGTGTCAATATAAAAATAGGTTGAATAAAAGTTACATATAGAAAAGGCACTGTGTGTGGTGGATCATGTCTGTAATCCC
>NW_012156062.1:3475777-3490299 GCF_000956105.1 Propithecus coquereli
TTTTTTCACTTTGAATCAAACCATCTGTGGCCTCGGTACTCAAACTGTGGTCCGCGGACCAGCAGCAATCACCTCCACCTGGGAACTTGTTAAAAATGCAGAATTCCAAGTCCTGCCTTAGACCAATGTAATCAGAATCTGCATTTTAACAAGATGCCCAGTTGATTCCTTATGCTTATTAAAATCTAAAAAGTACAACCTCATTTGTTATTTTTATAGTTATGGAAATATTATCTTTGTAATCAGGCATTATGCTTTATTTTCTGCATTTGAAAATTTGGTTGTAGGACTTTTACAGTTTCAACAGCAAAATGCAAAAGTACAATTAATTAGAAGAATTTATTAGAAATAAAATGCAAAGCTATTCACAATGGGCCAGGCACTATCCTAAGTTCTTTTGCATATTACTGTAATCTTGACAAGATGTGAAATAGATCTTATTATCCCCATTTTTCAGATGAGGGACACGAAAACACTAAGACATTAAGTAACTTGCCCAAGTTCATACAGCTAGTAAGTCTAGGATTCAAACTTGAACTTGTATTACCTCTCTTCCCTTCCTTCCTCCCTTTCTCCCTCTCTCCTTTCCTTCTCTACTTTTGTCTTGTTAATGATTTCTTGTGATGCTCATCTGTACACCTTTTTTATACACTTCCACCATTCTTCCCATGAAAATTATTCTTAGAGGTGAAAGTTGCACTATGGACAGAATTAAATGGTAGAGGTGCTCATGTGAGAAACTTTGGATTTATTAGAAACTTTGTAGGAGGCATAGATGACCTTTGCTGAGTTATTAAGGAATGCACAGAGTAAGTGGTAACCATAAGCTCTGGGATCCAGTGCTTCCCTGAGGGCTGGTAATTATGATGATGTTGATTAGAGGCTAACAAGCTGTCTAGGTTGGGCCTCCCAGGCTGTGTTTCCCAGTGAGGTTACTAAGCTCCAAGATCTGCCCTTTCGGCTCATGATTTGAGTACACTCATTGAAGGTGATGAAGACTTTGGATAGTCGAGCCAACTTAATAAAACTTGCAGGAGACTAATGTACACCTGAAAGACAGTTCATTAATTTACTTTGCAATTACAACTGCCAGCAGATCAGACATTCCTATCAGCCTATCGATACATTCTCTCCCTGGTAGATAAATTTACCAAGGAAACCAAATTAAGACCAGAAGGTTGGCTGACCATAGAACTGGTCCAAAGGAAATGATTTGTTTTTTAGAGATAATGGCTGTGATAGCTTGTGAAATATTCTACCATACTAGACACTAGGCAGAACTACCTGGTACACTACACAGCTTTGTGGTCAAAATGTTACGGCACCCTTCTACACATTGCTAGAGACACAATAACAAAATTTTAAACTCCATAATTCTGACTTTTCTGGTTGACATTTTCCTGCTTTTCTCATGTCAATAAATGCTTTCAAATGTGTTGTAATTTAAGTTTGATTTTAATTTTATTCTAATCTGGCTTTTTAGTGCTATCTGGAGAGGCTCTTTAATATAATTTTTTAACCTGTCTCCAGATCAGCAGATTATTTCCTGTAATCTATGAAATATCTATGTATGAGAAGCCAGTGTTTCTATTCTAATATTGCCAATATGACCTTTTTAAATATCTTATGCATGAAATAGTCTACATCTAATTTAAGATTTGGAATGCTCTGTACAATTAGTGCAATGTGAAAACTTTTTCTTGTAGAGCACACAGGATTGTTATTGGAGTGGTCATGTGGTTAATGCAGAGAACACACCATAGGTGATGCAGTTACTCTTTCAGATTTCAGGCAGAAATTTACTTGAATTAATGTTTGCAATCAAAAACAATGGTGTGCTAACTTAAGTATCCTCCATGAGTAACCCGGTCACTCTAGCTTCTATGACCACTGTATTTCCATGCCAACTTTCTTGAAGTTAGTAAACACAGCTTCACAGTTAAGACACTGAACTTTGTGCATACTGTTTTATTCTCAAATTATAACGCCATATTGCAGTAAATTGGGGGGCAGACTACTGGACTTGGACTTAACGAGACCTGGGATTCTAGTTCCGTTATGCCATTACCTATTGTGTGATCTTGGTCTATATTCTATTATCTGCTGAAATGTACTTTGTCCTTTGTTATAAATTTCAAATAGCACTTATAGAGCAAACAGATGGCTTCCACATCTGTTTATATGACTAAACCTTAAAATAAATATTGCTTCATTAAAGCTTCGTTGTATTAGACACATACACACAGACACACTCTTTTGGGCCTATCTTGTTCTCTTATGGTTGAGTCTAAACATAAGAAATCAGGCTTATAAAACTTAAAAAAAAACACACACACATTTGAAGTTTAGAGTTTGGTCACATTTCCTAAACTATTATCACGCTACTTTGGGAACCTATTTCCCCCCATTAACAAACTTATGAGCTTATAAATGTAATTTATATTACTGTCTTGAAGCAGTTTTTCTTGCTAATTTTAACCTCTAAGATGACATAAAGAACATAAGCTAGTGTGAACAGTATGCACTCTGACAGAGCATTTCCAGTTTCGTATGTAGTCATTTGTACACACGATCTTTATAGCTTCTTTCCAAATGTATTCGCAAGAAGGAAAACCAGTTCTTCTCTGGATATGTTTTTAAATAAATGTAGACAATTCTGGGCCTAGTGATAGAATTGCCAATTTAAAAATTTTGGATTCCATATTTTAACATCAGGAATTATCAGGACAGAAGCACTGTTATAAATACCACATGAATTCTTTCATTACAATAAAAGAGGCGAGATTGAAGATATGCTTGAGCATCTGCTTATTCATTCATTAATTCATTCAATCAAAAGGTATTTATTAATTGCTTTGAGTCAGGCTCAGTTTTATGTGCTGGGGATGCGTGGATGAAAAGACATGTCTTGCCCTGTATCATGTTTCCTTAATGATTCTGCAGGACTGGGCTGGGTTTTGACCTTGTGGGATTATAATGTTCACTGGTGGATGACTTCCCTAAACAGTAGGGACAACATTATGATAAGCAAGTGTTGCCAGTGCACTAGACAGAGCAGTCTGAAATGGCCTGATTTGCCCCAGCTGGCTGTAGTCATGTTTATATACAAGCATACCTCGTTTTACTGCACTTTGCTTCACTGAGCTTCACAGATACTGTGTTTTTTACAAATTGAAGTTGGTGGCAACCCTTCATTAAGCAAGTTTATCAGTGCCGTTTTTCCGAGAGCATGGCTCACTTCATGTCTTTGTGTCACATTTTGGTAATGTTTGTAATCGTTTAAACTTTTTCCTTATTATATCTGTTATGGTGATCTGTGATCAGTGATTTTCAATGTTACCATCATAATTATTTGAGGCACCACGAACCATTCCCCTATAAGATGGCAAACTCAGTCCATAAATGTTATGTGTGTTCTGACTGCTCCACCGACCTACATGTTTCTTCCTCTCGTCAGGCCTCCCTATTCCTTGAAACACAACAATATTGAAATTCGGCCAATTAAGAACTCTACAATGGCTTCTAAGTGTTCAAGTAAAAGGAAAAATTACACAAATCAAAAGCTAGAAATGATTAAGCTTAGTAAGGAAGGCATGTCAAAATCTGAGATAGGCTGAAAGGTAGGCCTCTTATGCCAAACAGCTAGCCAAGTTGCGAAGTCAAAGGAAAAGTTCTTTTTTATTCATCTTATTATTTTTTTTTTTTTTTGAGATAGAGTCTCCCTCTGTCACCCCAAGTAGAGTACAGTAGCATCATCGTAGTTTCCTGCAACCTCAAACTCCTAGGCTCAAGCAATCCTCTGCCTCCGCCTCCTGAGTAACCTGGCTAATTTTTCTATTTTTGGTAGAGACAGGGTCTCACTCTTGCTCAGGCTTGAACTCCTGAGCTCAAGCGATCCTCCTGCCTCAGCCTCCCAGAGTGCTAGGATTACAGGCATGAGCCACCATGCCCAGCCAAAGGAAAAGTTCTTAAAGGAAATTAAAAGTGCTACTCCAGTGAGCGCATGAATGATAAGAAAGTGAAACAGCTTTGTTGCTGACATGAAGAAAGTTTGAGCAATCTAGACAGAAGATCAAACCAGCCACATTTCCTTAAACCAAAGCCCAATCCAGAGCAAGACCCTAACTCTCTTCAAATTCTATGAAGGCTGAGAGAGGTGAGGAAGCTGCAGAAAAAAAAGTTGGAAGCTAGCAGAGGTTGCTTCGTGAAGTTTAAGAAAGGAAGCTGTCTCTGTAATATAAAAGTGCAAAGTGAAGCAGCAAGTGCTCATGCAGAACCTGCAGCAAGTCATGATATCTAGAAGAGCTGGCGGGGGTCGTTGATGAAGGTGGCTGCACTGAACAACGCACTTTCGATGTACGTGGCGAAGCCTGGATTGGAAGAAGATGCCATCTAGGACTTTCGTAGCTAGAGAGGAGAAGTCAATGCCTGGCTTCAGAGGACAGGCTAACTCTCTTGTTAGGAGCTAATGCAGCTGGTGACTTGAATTTGAAACTAATACTCATTTACCATTCCAAAAATCCCAGGGCCCTTAAGAATTATACTAAATCTACTCTGCCTGTGCTCTAGAAATGGAACAACAAAGTTTGGGTGACAGCACATCTGTTTATAGCATAGTTTACTAAATATTTTAAGCCCATTGATTTACTGCTCAGAAAAATGTTTCCTTTCAAAATATTACTGCTCATTGACAAGGCACCTGGTCACCCGAGAGCTCTGACGGAGATGTGCAAGGTGATTAATGTTGTTTTCATTCCTGCTAACGCAACATCCATTCTGCAGACAATGGATCAAGGAGTAATTTCAGCTTTCAAGTCTTATTATTTAAGAAATACAATCTATAAGGCTATATCTGCCATAAATATTGATTCCTCTGATGGATCCAGGCAAAGTAAACTGAAACCCTTCTGGAAAGGACTCACCTTCCTAGATGCAATAAAGAACATTTGTGCTTCATGGGAGGAGGTTAAAATGTCAACATTAATAGGAGTTTGGAAGATGGTGATTCGAACCCTCGTGGATGACTTCGAGGGTTCAAGACCAATGGAGAAAGTACCTGTAGATGTGGTGGAAATAGCAAGATAACTGGAGTTAGAAGTGGAGTCTGAAAATATGATTGAGTTGCTGCTATCTCGTGATAAAACTCGAATGGATGAGGAGTTGCTTCTTAGGGATAAGCAAAGAAGGTGGTTTCTCGAGATGGAATCTACTACTGGTGAAGAGGCTGTGAACATTGTTGAAATGGCGACAAAGGATTTAGAGTATTAGTTGATAGAGCAGCAGAAGGGTTTGAGAAGGTTTTGACTCCAATGTTGAAAGAAATTCTACTGTGGGTAAAATGCTATCAAACAGCATCACATACTATGGAGAAATCTTTTGTGAAACGAAGAGTCAATCAATGTGGCGAACTTCATTGTTGTTTAATTTTAAGAAATTGCCACAGCCACCACGACCTTCAGCGACACTACCCTGATTAGTTAGTACCCAACAACATCGAGGCAAAACCCTCCACCAGCAAAAAGATTATGACTCGGGATGATCATTAGCATTTTTAGCAAAGTATTTTAAAATTAAGGTACGTACATTGTTTTTTACTCCTAATGCTACGACACACTTAATAGACTGCAGTATAATATAAACACAACTTTTATAAGTGCTGGAAAACCAAAAAATTCATGTGACTCTCAGTATTTCGACATTTGCCTTATTGCCGTGTCTGAAACCAAACTCGCAGCATCTCCAAGGTCTGCCTGTGGTTTGACCAAACGTTCATGAGAATCAACTTTCGTGGCGGCACCACCTTACTATTGTATTCAGTGGTCACAGTGTAAACACTTCTGTCAACTTTTTCTTTTTCCAGATTCAGTAACAGCTTGTTTTGGGGAGGAGGAACAAGGGAGAAAAGAGAACGGGAGTGTTAGCTTAATTTCACTTTACATACAACATAGATATTAAGCAGCAATTGCAACTTTGAAATTTTATCAGCATTTGGGGGCTAGTGAAGTGCTTCCCAGGAACTTTGGAATTAAGGAAATAAGACTACATTCTAAAGTTAAATTTTAAGGTCAACAACCTAACAGATATAGTGTAAATATAAGAAAGTCACTAAAAAGAGGCTGACTGCTCCCAGGCAATTTGGATGTGACTATAACCCGGAGTTCACTAACTTAATGCCTACAGGTCGAGGCAGCTGACCTGAGCAGCATAGTGAGCAGGAAGTGACATTCTTCTCTTCCGCAAATGTATGTACTTTCTCCCATTTTTCTTGACAGGTATGCACCTCTTTGTCCAATTTTCTGTTTCCTTTAATCAGAGACTGACACTTGGCCAGAAAGGCAGAGACACTGGCAAGTAGGAGAACACACACCCTGTCTAACGGAGTCAGCCGTTCTGCGGCTGTAGCAGATTGTTGCCAGGTGAAAATATAGGCCCAATATTGGCAGATAGTCCTATTGTTTTTGAGAAAAGCCAAAAATCTAGATTTATTGAAGTATCCTAGTTTATAAATGCTGTCTTCAATTTCTTTAAAACACTGAAGGTCAAACCAAATAATCTGTGGGTTGAATTTGACCCCAAGTCTCCACTCAGCAACCTGGAATATAACATGATTGAATACATTAATATTTTATGAGCATATCTAAAGCAAGCAAGAATTATTAAAAAATGAATGGCCAACTATAGAAGTGCTGAGACAGTAGAGTATCTGCTGAAGTGTGTCTAGAGGAAGACTTTTATCCACTAGATGCCTGAGTATTTCTGATCTCAACACTCAGACAATTCTAATGTTAAACCCACTTTGTATTACTTGGATAGAGCCGATTTGGTACTGCTGTAGTATGTATTTTCCTGTTACTAGATTTTATTTGCTCATATCTTATTTAGGATTTGTGCTCCTATTTTCATGTGAGTGATATTTTCTTTCATTTTGCCTTTTTAACACACCGCTTTGCTTGGGTTTTGATGTTAAGGTTATGCTGCCCCATTGAGTCTGATAACTCCAGTATCTGAAGTCTTTGTGAATCTGCCCTTTATTTTTGTGGTTTCTGTCTGCTCTTGCTCAAGTTGTCTTTGTGTGTGCATGTGTGTGCCTTGTTACTGATCGTTCTTGAAAAATTATTCGTATGAATATTTTGAGGCCTAGGATGAAGGTAACTTCCTCCAGCGAAGATTGGCATGGCTTTCGCCAGGCACCTGAAGTCTCAGCAAGGTTGGGACGACCTTAATCTACGCGGAAGACGCGAGGTTCCCGGGACTACTCAAGAGATGCAAACCGTCAGGACTACGAGACTGCGCAAGGGCTGGCGTAAGCATCGTTCTCTCTTCTCCTGAGTGTGTAGCCCTTTGAGGGTCCAGGACTTCTTATGACAAGGGTCTCCAGATGGACTCTTATTTTCTGGGAGACAGGGCTTTGATTTCTATTCCTGTCGACATGAGAGGCCATGAAAATAAAAGTTTGAATTTCAGAGTTTGGCAGATATTCATAGGGCGAAAGTATCTTTCATATTCCCTTAATTCTCCGAGTTCTTTTCTCTTCTCTTTTGGCCTGGTGGTTCCTTATTGTCTTATTGGAACTTTGTTCTCCGTTTCATCTGGGTTTTTTTTTTTTTAAGTTGTTGTAAGCAGGAGATTTTAGTCCACCACTAGGCCAGCATCGCTGACACTGGAATTCCTTCTCTGATCATTTCCATAGTGTAAATACCTTCAAGCTCTACTCATAGTTAATTATTTTAAAAAATCAACAATAATTTCAATAAAAATATAAAAATATATGTAGTCATCTCTATAGTAGCGGTATTCTTTGCATTTTCATGTTCCTTGATTGCTAGGGGAGTTAAATCTTTTGCGTGTTTAGTGGCCATGTGTATGCTTTTTCTTTTTTATTTCAGCATATTACGGGGATACAGATGTTTAGGTTACGTATCTTGCCTTTGCCCCACCCGAGTCAGAGCTTCAAGTGTGTCCATTCCCCAAACAGTGCACACTGCACCCATTAGTGTGAATATACCCATCCCTTCCTTCCCCCTCTCATGTGCCTGAAACCGGGTGAATGTTATTACTATATGTGCACTTAAGTGTTGATCAGTTAATGACAATTTGATGGTGAGTACATGTGGTGCTTGTTTTTCCATTCTTGGGATACTTCACTTAGTAGAATGTGTTCCAGCTCTGTCCAGGAGAATACAAGAGGTGCTAGATCACCATTGTTTCTTATAGTTGAATAGTACTCCATGGTATACATATACCACATTTTATTAATCCACTCATGTATTGATGGACACTTGGGTTGTTTCCACATCTTTGCAATTGTGAATTGTGCTGCTATGAACATTCTAGTGCAGATGTCTTTTTAATAGAATATCTTTTGTTCTTTTGGGTAGATGCTCAGTAATGGGATTGCTGGATCAAATGGTAGTTCTACTTGTATTTCTTTCTTATTGAAGTACCTGTCATGTACTTAGCCCATTTTTCTATTGATGTGTTAACATTTTTGTTATTCATGTGTAATAGCTCTTTAGATATTAAGAAAGGTTGATTTCTAAGGAAAGCTGAAATCTTATTTTTAATGCTTCTCTTCCATCTAGTTATTCTGTCAATAGAATATGGATGGCATGAGACTAATAATATTAATATTTATCTGGTTGTAGTGCTGAAGACAATGTCCTCTGGATCAAGTCATTTAATAAATATTTATTGAACATACATTAGGTGTCAGTTACTGAGTGAGTTTCTGGGCATATACGGTGAAAACAACAGACATGATCTTTGTCTTCATGGAGTTTACCATCTAGTAAATGGGACGAGGTTGAGAGACATGAATCAGTCACAAAAGCCAATACATGTATACGCACGTAAGGAGTTCTAGGAGATCATAGAACGGGGGGACCCGGACTATCTGGGGGACAGTTTGAGCTGAGATCTGAAAGGCAAGTGGGAATTAAGTAGACAAAACGCAGGGCTTGTGTGGGGAGGGAAGTATTCTAGGAGGAAGGAAGCACCAAAGCTGTGAGGGAGGAAAGCTCGGCGCTTTGGAATCAGTGGAAAGACCAGGCGACCGAGTGCACGGGGCGGATGGTGTGTCGAGTGGGAGAAGTAACAGTGGCCAGACTGTGCAAGTTGTTGTGAGCTATGCCAAGGATTTTCGTCTTTACAGAAAGAGCAATAGCAGGCATTAAATGGGTTTAAGCAACAGAACGATGTGGTCAAATTTGTGTTTTTATAGGATCGCGCTTGCTGTGACAGAGACCTGACAGGAGGGGGGCAGATGTGGACGTGGATGGACAAATGGACACTGAGCCCTCTGCCCTGTCCCTGCACCAGAAAACTCCAGACCCCGGCGCCCCTCGCCCCCACCGCCTTAGACGCTCTGTGCCTCCCCTCCTCCCGCCTCCGCGCGCCCGCCGTGTCGCTGACGGCCCAGTACAGTAAAATATCCGAGTCCTCAACCTGGGTTTTAAACGTTTTTAACGAACATGTGCCTCTCCCCGGACGCGGTGGCTGCGCTTCCTCGCGCTGGGCCCGGGACGGAGCCGGTCTCGTCCTCCTTCAGCGGCGTCTTCCGTTCTCCCTCTTCCCTCCTCACAACTTGCAGATTTTCAATCTATGTAACCAAATGTTGTGACTCATCTTTATCGTTGTTAACACCCCGCATTTCTTTACGCTTTTCACTCCCAAATAATAAAATTTAACACAACTCTCGTCGTTCATTCTTGACGATTTCAGCATACAGCGCCCTGGTCGCTCAGTTCCTGGAAGTCGGGTCCTTCAGCCGTGTCCCCTACGTGTGTCACCGTCCCCTCCGCAATGGGAATTTCACGTCTTTCAGTCTAAATGCTAAACCCCTCGCCTCACTGCCCCGGCATCCCCGTTCCAGCGATCTTCTGGCCGTGGCCCACCTGCGCCCTAGAAACTCCCAACTCCGCTGATTGCGCCGCTTTTTCGCTGCTCCTCTCTCTGTGATATTTCTGTTTTCTCCTTTCCCTGCCTAAACGCCATGGTCAGTGCTTACAAGCCCTCACCTGGAAAACACCCTTAATTCTTTTGCCCTTCTCTTACTTTGCACTATTCTTCTGACAAAGCTGCATTCTGGGTACGTCCGCTGCTCTGCTGTGGGACCCTGCACCGGGCACCTGGATTGGGGACTGGGGGAAACACTCAGCCGGGTTTCCTGGTCTCATCTGGAATTCGTGATCATGGATCTCAGGCGGGCTCCGTGCTGCCAGGTAAGCATCCTATACATCCTCAGGCTATTCTGTGTCTCGCTCTTCTAGATGGTTATTTCAGACTTTCTGCATTTTACTGAAATCCCAGCATCTCTTCTATGCTCAGCTCATGGCCATGCCTCCTCTTTTACTGAGAAAATGGAAACAATCAGAAGAAAACTTTCATAGACTCCCACCAGTGCATTCACTTACTTGCAAGCGCCAGCAGCCCCCTGCCCGCCTGCGTGTTACCGCAGGTGTGCTCACCGTATTCCTGTCCAAAGCTGGTTTCCCCACCTGTTTATTAGGCGCTATCTCCTCCCGTCCCATCAGACAGCATTCTAGCAATTCTCTCCTCTTTCTCCGACATCGTGTCTTCACTTTCTGCTGGATCATTCCCATCAGCTTACAAAAAAGCGTATCGACTTTGCTTCCCTCAACAAATACCACTCAATTTCTTTGCTCCGCTTTGCGACACACCTCCTTAAAAACATTGTCCGTAGTGTCTCCAATTTTCCCCCTTTTTTCTTAAAAAACATACCAACAGTTTTTTGCCATCACCTCATGGAAAGTGCTCCCTTTAAGGTCACGGTAACCTTCATGACGCCAAACTCGCTGGTCAGTCTTTGTTCTCATCTCACTCGACCTGTCGGCAGTATTTACCGTAGTCGACCAATCCTGCTGCCGTGGTAAACTTTCTTCATATGGCTTCCAGGATTTTCTTTTTTGTTCCACGAACCACTTACTCTCCTTTGCAGGTTTTTCCTCTTCCCACACTCTCAATGTAGGCATGCCCCAGGGCTTGGTCCTTCTCCCTCTTCCCAACTCGGTCTACACTGTCCACCTTGGCGATCTCGTGTTTACGCATGTCTTTAAATATCTATTTGCTGATGATGCCCACGTATATCTCCCTGGCTCACGTCCCTTTCCCAACACCAACTCATGTATTCAACTGTCAATTAATTATCTCCAATTGGATGTCCTGTAGACATCTCAAACTCAACATGTCCTAAATTCCTGGTCTCTCTTTCTGTCTGTCTGCCTCTCTCTTTCTCTCTCACACACACACAAACACACGCACACACACACACACACACACACACACACACACGACATGCTGCATCAGCAGCCTGTCCCATGGCAATTGACAGCAATTGCAGGCTTATCAATTCATCTCAGTCGCTCTGGCCAAGGAACCCAGAGTCGTTTCAGAGGCTCCTCATTCACACGCTACAGCTCATCCGCGCGGGTGTTCTGGTGGCTCTGCCTTCACAGCACACCCAGGGTCTGACCTGCTGCCGCCGCCTGCGTCGCTGACTCGTGCCACCGCCGCCTCCTTTCTGATCACCTCAATTTTCTCCTAGCAGGTTTCCCTTCCTCTCTCCTGGTACCCATACAAAATTATTTTCAGATAATTATCCAGAGTGATACTTCTAAAAAGTTAAGTCTGATTATGTACCACTCAGCTTAAAACACGGTAGTGATTGCCCATTTCATCCGGAATAAAGCCCAAATCCTCCCAACGTCCTGCAAGACCCCATACAATCTGCTTTCTCCATCATTCGCTTTCTGTCTCTTTCTTGACCCGCTCACTCAGCGTTAGCCACACTGGGCTCCTTTCTATTCCTTAAACTCACCAGGCATAACCCAGACTCGAGGCATTTGTTCTTGATGTACCTGCTTCCTAGAATATTATTTTTCCAGATGTTTGCTTGTCTAATTCTCTCACCTCCTTGAAGTGTTAGCCAATAAAGCCTAAGCCCTATTTCAGACTGTAGATTTCCTGCTTCTCAGCACTTCCAATTTTCCTTTGTTCTCTCTTTTTTCATTTTCATAACACTTCTCACTTTCTGACATATAAGGTAATATACTCATGTATTACGTCTATTGTTTATTATTTGTAATTCTTTGTCAGAATATGGGCTTGACTGAGGACAGGGATCTTTCTCATCACTGATGTAGCCAAGCACCTGAGACAGTGCTGGGCACATAGTAGGAGCTCAATAAACATTATTTTATTATGTATTTATTTATTTTTGCCTAATGTTGCTAGCTCTGAAGAATTAAACGTCTGTTGAATAAAAGAAAAACAGAAAACAGGATGAAGAACCCAGACCCTGACCACCATATATGTGGAATAAAGTAAATGATAGAGGAAGCATCTCGTTCAATAAGGAATTGGATTGTTTAATAAATGGTGGTTGGTTATCCATTTGCATGTATACAAAGTGGATTTCTTTTACTTATGAGTTAGCTTCAGAAAGAACTATTTTGGTGGAGTTAGAGATTAGAGGAGAGATTTGAATAAATGCGATGAGGGGTAGGAAGTGTGGAAACAAATGAAAAAGACTTAGAAGAGGCCAGGCGCGGTGGCTCATGCCTGTAATCCTAGCTCTCTGGGAGGCCGAGGCGGGCGGATTGTTTGAGCTCAGGAGTTCGAGACCAGCCTGAGCAAGAGCGAGACCCCGTCTCTACTAAAAATAGAAAGAAATTAATCGGACAACTAAAAATATATAGAGAAATTAGCCGGGCATGGTGGCGCATGCCTGTAGTCCCAGCTACTCGGGAGGCTGAGGCAGGAGGATCGCTTGAGCCCAGGAGTTTGAGGTTGCTGTGAGCTAGGATGACGCCACGGCACTCACTCTAGCCCGGAAAAGTGAGACTCTGTCTTAAAAAAAAAAAAAAAAATGACTTAGAAGAGCTTTGAAGGAGACAGTGGAAGTAGCTGGAAGGGAATAATACCGTCTCAACAGATTTCTCTCCCGCTCTTTCTCTCTGTCCTCTTGTTTTTCAAGATTGGAACGTGTCTAAATGGTGACAGCAAGGATTTAGGAGACAGGGCGATTTGAGGGTGTGGAGAGGGATGCAAAATAAAGAGTGTGAAGTATCTGAGAAAGTGGCAGGGAAGGAGATCCAAGCTGAGGTGGCATTTGCCACTGCATGACAAGGAGCTCTGTCCAGCAGAGGCAGGAGGGATCTTCCTGACTCACCGTGACCTCAGTTTACCCCATCTTAACATCTCTAACAAAGACAGCAACCACTTGCCTGTCATATATATTGCTAGTATTTTTTTTCCAAGGTTGTATTTAACTTTGTTTAAAAGGACTCTGGCATTTCACACTATAGTTAGAATGCGTTAAACCATTAAGTATTATTTTGGCTATTGGTTTAAAAGAAATATTTTTGTTTACTGGATGTGGTGCCTAACGCCTGTAATCCTAGCACTTTGGTAGGCCGAAGCAGGAGGATCTCTTGAGGCCAGGAGCTTGAGACCAGCGTGGGCAACATAGCAGGACCCCATCTCTGCAAAAAATAGAAAAAATTAGCTGGGTGTGGTGGCGTGTGCTTGTAGTTCCAGCTACTCAGGAGGCTGAGGCAGGAGGATCGCTTCAGCCTCAGATTGTGGGGTTGCAGTGAGCTGTGATGATGCCACTGCACTCTAGCCTAGGCAACAGAGTGTGACTGTGTCTCAAAAAAGTAAAACATTAATACATAAATAAGTATCTTTGTTGTGTTGTGAATGTCTAATTCTACTCCCACTTTACTAGGAGGTTTAAGCTGCTGTTGTTCTCCAAATCAATTATAAAAGTTGAATTCTATCAAAATGTCTTTGAGGCACAGTAAGATAATCATTCAGTTTTTTTTCTTCTCTGACCTTTTAACATGGTGAATTATATTACTAGGTTTTCTAAATTTGAGCCATTTTTACATTCTTAGACTACATCTTACTTGATTATGGTATTTTTAAAAATATAATGCTAGATTTGATTTTTTGATAGTTTATTAGGATTATTGCATATATATTCATACTGACAGTTGTCTCAATCTTTGTGTTTTAATCAGATATTGGTTTTAGTATTGTATTTCTTTGTAAAATGATTTGAGAAATTCTGTATATTTTTATGACTTGAAACAGTTTAAATAGAATAATAATAATCAGTTCCTTGTAAATTTGTAAGTTTGATAGAACTCAATGGTGAAATCATTTGGATCTGGCTTTCCTTGTTTGTTTGTTTGTTTTGTTTTGTTTTTGTTTTTGTTTTTTGAGATAGAGTCTAGCTCTGTCACCCTGGGTGGAGGAGTGCAGTGACGTCATTGTAGCTAACTTTTCTATTCTTAGTAGAGACGGGGTCTGGCCCTTGCTCAGGGTGGTCTCAAACTCCTGAGCTCAAGCAGTCTTTCCTGCCTGGGCCTCCCAGAGTGCTGGGATTATAGGAGTGAGCCACCGCGCCCGGATGTTTTTTGTCTTTTTGAAGAGATAATTTCTTTGACTATTTCCTCAGTTTCTTCCACAGATACTTATCTGTTTAATTTTTCTATTAA
>NW_012156062.1:3490739-3498332 GCF_000956105.1 Propithecus coquereli
TCTGACCAAAAGTCATTTAGACATTTGTCTTTGAAATTCTAACGGGCTAGGTATTTGGTATCTATAATTTCCTATTAATTTACTGATTTTAATCACTGTCATCAGGGAAGATGATCTATATACAATTTAGTTTTTTCAATTTATTAACATTTTCTTTGTGATCCCCAGAGTGTTGATATACCCAGAATGTTGATATGTGATGTTGATGGTTGATCATGTGCTCATAAGGTGATATTCACATGCTAAGTGTGCCTTAGCCGAAAGTTAGAAGGACCTCGTTGCTAATATCAACCCTGGATGGTCTACTTCTGGACTTCTTATTGCATCAGAAAAACAGGATCCCTAATTTTTTTAAGGTTCTTAAAGTTTATTTTTATTTTTAATATTTGAATGCATTCTATAACTATATGCTGCATAAATTATTCCAATATACTGTTAAGTTATAACCCCTTTATGATTAAAATTATTTGACTAGAATTAAGAAGTAATTTATAGCCAAGAAATCCTTGGCTGAGACGGCCATTCTGCGTTAATTTCTTTCTCTTATTCTTCAGACAGAGAATGGGCTTCCCATATTTCTGCTTCCTGTCCACGGTGTGGTTGGTGAATCTGCTCTAACACAGGCGATGGGCTGAAGAGCTACGCCAGTCCAAGAACCAGGTCTAGGAGGATTTCACTTGGTGTAAACTTTTTCTCCAACCGTTATTCTAGTATTCTTCTACTTGTGTTGTCTGCTCCTGTGGTGTTTTGAGATATAATATGATGGAAATGGGGTGATTTCCACGTCCTGCTTCTTTTACATTCACAATGGCATCAGTGTCATGGGGCTTGATCTTTCAGAAAGAACCTGTCACTACTTATTTCCCATGACTTTCTGCCAAGTTAATTTCTAGATTAATTTTCTGGACTGCTTGGTCCTAGAAAGATGGAGAGAGGAAGAAACACAACTAATTGATGGGTGGGGCTGGGGAGAAAGTAGAGGGAAGTGAACGGGACGGTCCGTGGTGGGCTCACGAGGTCCAGGTCCATCCCCGAATAGCAGAGAAGGACCGCAGCTTTTTCTGCTGGTGCTGAACCTGGGCATCAGAATTACGGACAAAGACTAGAAGACTATGAACACTCTTCCTTCTTTTCTAGGTCATCTCTGTTTTAGGACGTGACCAGGGTGACTGGGAGCTAAGGCTAGAAGAGTTTTCGCTCAGCCCAGCTTCATCAGACTTATAATCGAAATCGAACCCTCGTCAGCCGGCACTTATGCTTGTAGAACATGTTTCACTTACTCTGCATTCTCCAGATATTTAGAGAGAAATTGGGGGACACTGCACTTGATCATCAGACTAACAGCCCCTAAAGCAAGCTCTTCAAACTCCTTTTTAAAGTGTTTTCACATAAAGTCACACAGCAAAATTGGGAAACACGTAGCGTGGCTATTGAAATGCCCCCAAATCTTTTCCCCCATTTTCTCCCTCTCCTCTGTTTTTTCCTGCAACTGGAACTGACTCTGGTCCACGTATGTCTTCATCTGTGTCTTTTTGGTGACGTCTTTCTACCATAGTTGAGTGATGACTTGGCTGTCTTCTGACTCACGGCTCCCAGCCAACCTGTTCTTCCCACAGTGTCCTCGAGACCACTCTATTATCCTCTCACAGCCTGCCCACACGCAAGGGTGAGACATCTTCAGAAACAGGTTAGCCGATTTTCCACGGAGCCTCAAAGCAAACTTCCTATCAGTAACAGGCTGCACGTAATTATATCCAGGAAGAATCCAGGTTCCTATACAAGCCATGTGGCAAATGCTAAATGAAATGTTTTGCTGCACTTGTACTGTCTTTGCCGGCTCCCATTCACACACTTCCACTGAATTAGCATTTACATTCCGTTCTCTCCCGCACACACAATAAGCAGATAGCAAGGCTTTAATTCTGTGTAAGATGAGACGGGGGGGATTTCTATGCTTTTAGGAAGATAACATTGCTTCTCCTCTAATGATGTTCTATTTTTCTTTGCAAGACTCCTCCATTCTCACAGGTTTAACTCACTCATCTGCATAGATGACTCTCAAAGTCTGGCTTCTCGCCCAAGTTCCTGTCCAACCACCTACTGAACTTCTCTCCACCTAGACATTCTTCTGTAATCTGAAATCTATTATGGCCCCAAACATGCTCACGTCTTCCCTCCTGAGTTACCTGTTCTCTTCCTGGTAACTGGTCAGCAAAAGTTAAACGTCGCAGTCATCTTTGGGTTGTCTGCCTGCTCCTCCCGCTCGCGGCTGCCTTTGGGAGTAGCTCACCTTCGCAGTCACCTTCTCTGCATTTCCACGGCCACCACCCTGATGCTGGCAGGGCCGTATTAAAGCTTTAAAGTTCCCTCCTCTCCTGTACATCATTCACATTTAAAACCATAATGTGTATATTCGCTGAAATTGAACTTTGTGTATTTGTAAAGTACCTCAGCTTTACTGTTTTCCCTAAGTTCATCATTGGTGAAAATAGTTCAGCTACCCTAACCTTACCCAAACTAATAAAAATATTCTGCTTTTTAATTCTATTATTGTGTCTCTTCTTTTTGATTTGCTTTATTCTCTTCTGTAAATTAATATTAGTATTCCCCAGTTATAACTCTTTTCTCCCCAGAAATTTGAAATGCTCCCTCTAACCTATCAAATAAATCATAAGCTATTCGTATGGCAATGGCATCCCAGCAGTTTGACCACAAACCACCTTTTAAACCATTTCTCCCTCTACTTCTTGTGCTTCCCATTCCAGTCCAGTTGGACTTATTAGCTCCCAAATGCACCCCTTACTACCCAGCCTCTAAGCTTTGCTTATGCGAATTCCCTCTGACTAGAATCCCTTCTCTACTTATCCCTAATTTTTCATATAACATTCTGTTAAATAGTTACTTTTCAGGGTCCATTTCAAATGTTTTCTTTTTTTTATCGATCCATCCTTCACCTCAAAAACAAGCAAACAGACTGAATTGGAGAAGCCAATGCTCTCCTCAGATCCCATGTAGTGCTTTAGGTCTCTCTGGTGGCCCTTGGTATATTTTACATTGTATCGAGTTTATATATGAGTTTTTTCAAAGGCATAGACCAGATTCTCAACTCGTTTTACCTTGCTGTACTAATAGATACACAGATTATTTTCTTAGATGCAATGCTAATTATATGAAAACAGTCCCTGTAGAGTCCCTGTATAGTCAGTATTCCTAAAGTTTATTTCCTAGGTCACTCATTTGAAACTCAGAATTCAGCTTCCTCTTGAAATAATCTAAATAGAAATTAAGCTCTTAGCTGGGTGTGGTGGCTCATGCCTGTAATCTTAGCACTCTGGAAGGCTGAGGCGGGGAGGATCACTTGAGGTCAGGAGTTCAAGACCAGCATTAGCAAGAGTGAGACCCCATCTCTACTAAAAATAGAAAAATTAGCTGGGTGGTGCACGCCTATAGTGTCAGCTACTCGGGAGCCTGAGGCAGGAGGATCACTTGAGTCCAGGAGTTTGAGGTTGCTGTGAGCTAGGCTGACACCATGGCATTCCAGCCCAGGTGGTAGCTTTTTTTTTTCTCAACAACAACAAAAAAAAAAAGAAAAAGAAATTAAGCTCTTGAATGACTATTTGATCCTTAAAATAATGAAAGAATAGAAAACTCCACCAAGGTGCATAATAACGATTACATCTATAGGGATATGAAATCAGACTTCCAATATGGAACTTTTCTCATTCTCTTCTCTCCTCGAGACCTGACATGGAAGGAGGGTATAGGTGACTACAACTTCCAGTTCTAACAAACTAGTGTGGATGCCTGTGTCCCGAGGCAAAAACTCTGAAGGATTGGGGTGGCAGAGAGCGCTCCAGGATGGGGAGAACTGTGAGCTTATGATCAGAGTGGTACTTTGAAGGGAAGGAGGAGGTAAAGCCATATGTAGGATCCCTTCCTTTTCTTTCCCCTCTATCGCTTGTTCCCTGTCTTGCCGTTCATGCCGCCCTGTAGATGTGCTCTTAGATTTATGACCATTTACAACTACGAGGAAGGGATCCCAATGATCATCTAGTTCCCCATTTCCAATTTGAAAAGCAAATTAAAGGGTTCAGTAGCCTCGGCAGTGAGTGGCACAGAAATTGTTGCCCAAATCTTTAATTCATCTTTGATTTCTAATTAGACTTCCCACTGTTTCTGGGAATATATAACATTCTATTTCTTCAGATTCAAAAGGCTTAACAGCTTTTCCTGACTGTGGGCATAAGAGCAAGTCTTACTTGTATTGTACTAGAGTGCCCATTAGCTAAGTTCTGTCCCAAATAAGCCATCGTAAAATGAAAACCATTGGAGAATAATATTTATGTGGAAAACCAGATCATCGTGGGGTTTCTTCACATGTAATGTATGATATGGTATTGCTGAAGGTGCAAAGGACCATAAACTTTTCTTTGCTTCGGCATCTGAAGATCTGGCCCTGATTCCTGCTAAGCCAGAGTGATCCACTGTGAGCGTGATCCACTGTGAGCGCCCGTACACGCTGACACAGCTGAGTCTACACCTGCGTCTTCATCCTTCAGTCCAGAGACGTTCATGTTCTCATTTTCCGCAAAGCTGATCTTTCCATTTATATGGCTGGTTTGTAATCTATATTTGATTAATGTCTGCCTTCCTATCTTAAAAAATTATAACCAATGCATGTCTTCTTCCTACTCTTTATTTTATATTGCAGTTATTAACAGAGTGAGTACCCAGTTTATAGGCTGCTGACTCCAATGTCGAAGAGTCGGGCCGGTCTCTGTCTGCACACTGATGCTATCGATAATACTAACCACAAATATAGATTACAGTGTTTTCCATCTAATACCTGCTCTCTCTTCCATGGTTCTATAGGATTCTGGGACCTCACATTACTTAAAGAGTGATGTAGATGAAAATTCTAGTGCTTGGTCAAACAAACAAAAGGAACTTTACAAAAAAATCCTACGCCTTGCTAGCAACAACTGGAGAATATGATGGTGGTAAAAAGGACAAGGGAAAGTTATAAATTCATTAAGATTCAAAAAGATAGGTGTCCCTGGTATTCATTGTAATGCAAATAAAGCTAGGTGCTAACGTTCTCTAAACTTGAAGGATACAACTCTGACCTGGGCTTTGGATTCTTCCTATCTATTTTAAATTCTGCTGACAGAGTGTTCTCTTCCAAGGTGCTGTTGAATTTCAAGTTAATGGGCTCCTGCTTCATTAATATTTATGAAATTATTGAAGTGTTCCTTCAGGAGAAGCTTGCTGAGGTGTGAGCAAGATTAACTTGTGTCATACTAAGCAGCCCAGAGCTTATCCTTGGGTCCCCTTTTCCTTTTTTTTTTTTTTTTTTAGTTAACTAAAAATGGTAAGTGGAGAGTGTTCTTCATCTGTCCTGTAACACATTTTTTTTCTTCTTTTTCTCTCCCTTCTCATCTCACTTGCCTTCTCAACACTAGTTATCTCTTTGCTAACAACAGCTGAGCCTGCCCCCACTCCCAAACCCACGCACATCCCCTCACAGCTGGGTGAGAATTTGTGGAAGAGTGGGGAACCTCAATGTGGAACAACTTTTGGAACAGGTATTCACTTTGATCAAGACGAGGCACTTTTGTTTCAATGACTCCCATCTAAACAATTCATTTGTTTCATTGTAGTCTTCATGTGCAAATTGTTAACTCTCCCTGTGACTGACACTTGGAATGGCTTGCTTTACACTGCATGAATGCATATTTTTAAAATTCTTAGGTAAGTCTTAATTAGTGCCATGACTTATAAATATGGAACAACGTTAAGCAAAGCCTAATGTGGTTCTTCTTTCTTACGCAACAAAAAGGGTTCCCTTTCTTGCGTGATTGGAATAAATGGGTTTGCCTAAGCAAGATCAGGTTTTGGGGTGGAAGTAAGCTTATCAAAGAATGGAAAATGATTGCCTTGGTATCACGAGCAACACGAGTCACTTAGTCCTGGGCGCTGCAGTAGACAGTTCTGTCAATACCCGAGAACCTTTCGGACAGGAATCTGAGCAGATGGTGCCTGACAGCTCATCTCCCTTGCTTCCCTTTCCCAGATCCACTTCTCCTTCTTCCTTTTCCCTCAACTCTCTTTTCATGGCACCTCCATAAGTTAGAACACTGGGTCCCACTAGTGTCTGCAATGAGGACAGAAATAGCTACTGCAGTGTTGTCAGGTTGGAGCATGTTCCCCACTGATTGGTGGACACAGTTGTATAGCTTCTTATTGCCCAAGGACCCAATGCCAGCTGCATCTTCCTAGTCCAACTTTTGAGTTTATTTTGGAAATAAAGATTGGAAGGAGATATTGCTGTTTGTTTTCTGTCCCATTTCATAGCTGATATTCTTTACTCTTAATTATTGGATTTTTCTTCCTAAGGATTAGGAAGTAGTTTCCCCAGCTCTACTCACAGTCTTGTATCATTGTAAGGATCTTACTACTAATTATTAGAGAAAAGCAGAGATGGATGAATAAAAATAAGGCTTTATTACAAGCTGTATAACCTTGGGTAAATCACTCAACCTGAGTCAAGAGAAGTCACTGTCCTCATCTGAATCATAGGAGGGGTTTGACTCATTGGGTGGTTGTTGTGGGGACAAAATGAAGTATATTATGTAAAGCAATTAGTACAGTGCTGGAGATAGTGCTTAATAGAAGGTAGCTATTATTATAATTGCTTTGTAGAAAATTCTGATAGAGTAGATTGGAGTGGAGACTGAGAACCAGTACTTGGGTGATTCTGAAACAACCCATTTCTGCTCTAGACAGTATTCCCTATGTTTTCAATATTAATAAAGTAAAAACATTCATAGACTCAAATATGATAGTGGTTATACTTTTCATATCCAGTGATTAAGGAAATGCATAATGATAAAGTTGACCTGAATTTAATAATGCTTTCAAATAAATTTGTATTTTTAGTTCAACACAATGATTGCATTTGAAAATAGTAGTAAGTGTATGTGATAGGTGTTGTATATTTAGCCCAAAGACAATGCCCACTTGGTGTTCCAAATCTGTTTTAATAATGTATTGAGAGGTTCCTTCTGGATCCTGTGCCAGGTCAGAAGTCAGAATGCTAGACTGCCTCATTCCCAAAGAACTCTGTGGAACATGATAGATCCTCTGCAAAAAAAAAAGTTGTTTGGCATAAAGTTAATATTAATAGTTATTTACCTAAGAAAAATGAAAACATATGTCCCATGCAAAAACATGTACATAAATGTTTACAGCAACTTTATTTATAAGGGCCCTAAACTGGAAAGAACTCAAATATCCACTAATTGGTGAATAGATAAACAAATTGTGCCACATGCATTCAATGGAATACTACTCAGTGATAAAAAGAAATGAATTTACTGAGACAATACATATGGATCTCAAAGTAAAAGAAGCAAACACAAAATCCTACATATTATATAATTCCATTTATATAATGTTCTGGGAAAAAAACTATAGAGAAATAATCAGATTAATGGTTGCCAGGGGTTGGGGTTAGGTCAGGGGATTCACTACACAGAAGCATGAGGGAAACTTTTGGAGCAATGGAACTAGTCTATATTTTGATTATGGTGA
>NW_012156062.1:3500857-3515642 GCF_000956105.1 Propithecus coquereli
GTAGGTCGTTGCTATATTCCCAGCTCCCCAAAGAATGTCTAGTATTTTGCATGTATTTTTGGATGCAGGTTATGTATTTTTCATAAACATTTGTTATATATTTACTGTGCACATATTTAATCCTCATATTGACTCATTCAGTGCTCACGATAGCCCCCTGAAGTATAATACTATTATCCCAATTTTACAAATGAGGAAATGGAGGGGCAGAAAGGCTAATTAATGTCACCACAGTCAAATAGCCAACTGGGAGAGAAGCCAAGATTTGAGATGCTCTGGACCACCTCGCTGTGCTGCTTCTCATCACAGGTGCTTAAAAAATATTTGTTGAATGAATAAAAGAATGGTGGAGGAGGAATTTACATGACTGTGGAAAAAAGGCATAGTTCATTAGATGTCTTTAAAGTCCCAGTCCTCATTTAGAGCCGTGAATTTCATTACAAAAAGAAATAGTCCTGTACTAATTTACATGATTTCACTGCAAAGATTAGGATACATTTTATTACCATTAATAAATTTATTGCCCTGTTTTGATATTAAGACAAGGTGTGGAGCTTATAGAGAACACTCTCGAGTCTTTTCCTTTTTTAAGTAACAAAAGCAAATAGCATCTGTTACTCTCGTTTGTACTCCCTGGAAGATGAGAAATTCCAAACGGAGTCTGAAATAACAGAAACAATGACAGCAGGGCCTGTTTTAGTGGCCCAGGTGGTTCTCCACCACCACGCTCGCATTTGAAGAAGCACTTTTGTTCCAGGATGAAAATAAGACGCAGTGTGTTGGATATAACAGGGTCTTTCTTTTCACCTTGAAACAGGAAAACAGATTGCTCTAAGAAATTCTTCTGGGAACTACACAATTCTGTTCTAGCTAATAAATTTACAAAATTATTTATTTCTTAAAAGTGTGGTAACTTGAGGTTAAAAAAACTAAAAAACAGGCCCCACAAATCTAGAGTGAGCCAGAAAAATCTTTTATTCTGATTGAATCAGAGTTATTTCTATTTGTGCAAAAGCAATTTTTATTCTAGTTAATTCGTCTTCTCTTTCTCTTTTTTCACTGTGGAAATAAGATAAGGCGTGGGATGGAGCAGGGATGTTGTTCGTGAGAAGTGCGGTCAAATTCAAATTCTGTCATTTACACGCTAGGTGATGGCAAGCAATTTGCAATCTCTCACTAGGTCTCAATTTCTTTAAATAGTGATGATGCTGCCTACCTTACAAAGTTACTGTGAAGGTATAGCCTCTGCTTAAATGATGAATCTAAGCTCTTAACAAATGTTTGTTCTCATGTCCCATTTCCCTGTTAAATGGATCTAATAACAATATTTTTTGTTGTGTGTCTTGGCCATGGGAAGCAATGCTATGCTCTTTGCCCATCTTTCCATTCATTTCCATACTGAGGATTATGCTATCACTATACATGTCAGTGATTAACAAAACATGTAGAGTAGTGGCTTAAAAAGGAAAAGCAACTCCAGAGGTAGGTTGGCCGGGGGAGGTATGCTGGTTCCATGGAACGGAGGGCTGAGGTTCCTTCTACCTTGTTCTGCCAAACATGGCTCCAATTTCCAAGGCCACCTCCTTGGGAGTTCTCCTGGGCTATTGGAGTTCCACTTACAATAACCATATTCCAGGAAGGAGGAAAAGGGGTGAAGATTAAAAGAAGATGTCTCCTCCCTTTTAAGGCACTTCCCAGGAAATACCACATAACATGTTTACTGAGATGTACTATGTAGAGAACTTGTTAATATGCTTAATAAAGAGAGCTGAAAATACAGTGACGGATAGGTAGAACTCTGTTCCATGAAGTAATCCAAAGACTCAGGCTAGCAAGCTGGTTCTGCTGCCCTCAACGCGATGGTTACAAGGTTGCTGCAGTTGTTGCCAGTTGCCAGGTTCAGTCAACACAAAGGAAAGGAAGGAGAAAGGCTGGGGCAATAGTCTTTAGGAGGCTGATTATCAGTATGATCTTAGTCCCATGGCCATGGAGAATAAGGTCATTCGTGGCTGGTGTCCGTGACTGTAGCTTTAACTTGGTGGGAGGTTTCTATTATATTACCCAAAGGAAAAACAAGAGAATGGATACTGGGGCATTGTTCACAATCTCCACTCCACATGTCAGTGGCCAGAATTTCGTCATCCACCCCTCCTAACTGCAGTGGAAGCTAGGAAATGTTGTCTTCTGGTTGAGTGCCAAAGTAACTAGAGAATTGGAGTACTTTTCAGAAAGAAGGAGAGAGTGGATATTGAAAGGACATTGGCAGTTTCTATCACATTATATGATTAAGCTGCTGAATTACTAACACATTCTTTACCAGAATTTCAAAGGGCTGGGTTTTTCAAACTGTAAATCACTATTATCAGCTATTTATATTCTAGGTAAAATGACTCACGTAATAAAGTAAAACCCACGACTAAAACCCATGGAAAATCTGTCAATAACACCTGACAATAAATTGATTTCTATATTATGGTTTTTGACAGAAACTAAAACTATTTGTACTACGTTAATCAACATTTTAATTGCCATGTCCATAATGACTTATCATTTCTTATCTCACTTCCCCTTGCTAGTGACTTTGTCAATATTGATTATTTCCCGCTCTGGAAACATGCTACTCCTTTGTTTCTGCAACAGCAGCACTCAATTTGCTCTTCTCCAACCTCTGAGATTGCTCCTCCTTAGCTATTGCACCTGCTCTGTGTCTGTTCTTTACATACATGTGTCCCAAACCTTCTGTCTGGAGAGCTGGCTTCCACTCAGCCCGCTCTCCCTGTGCAGTCTCACCTATGCCCATGGCTTCTGCTGCTGCTTGCAGAGGACAACTCTCAGATACACTTCTCCATCTCAAGCTTCCCTTCTTCAGCTCTTATGCGTATATGCAAATACATACTAGAGAATTTCCTGTCTTTAGTTTTTTAAAAATTTACAAGAATTGTGAAATATAAAATGCCAGAAAAGTGCACAAAGCATAAATGTACAGGATAATGAACAGTGAAAAGTCAAATCCCTGTGGGAGCATCCGGGAAAGACAAAGTGTTACGCATCCTGCTGAATAGTCCGGGCTGTTACTTCTAACTATGCCGCCCTTTCTTCTCGCTGGAAGTAGCTGTTATTCTGGTGTGTGTGGTAATGCCTCTTTTGTTTTTTTAAATTTAGTTTTACCACCTCTGTGGGCATATCTAAAAAATATAATTTTGTCTGTTTTAAAAGTCTATGTAAATGAATCATATTGTATTTATTCTTTTGAAGCCATATTATTAATAAGCACATTCGAATTTAGAGTTGTTAATCTTCAGTGTAGTGAAACTTTTTGTCATTATGAGGGAACTCTCTTTGTCATCAGTAACGTATTTATCTTGCTTTTAACGAAGTCATTTACAGCATCATTTCAGTTAGTACTGGAATGAGATATTTCCTCCAATCTTTTATTTTCAATCCTGTATTCTTATGTTTTGGGTGTCTCTTGTAAAGAACACATAGCAGAATTTAAATCTAGGCTCTCAATGTTTGACTATTACCTGAGACATTTAGTACATTTACATTTGATGTAATTGTTGATATGTTTGATTTTAAATCTACCATTTTATTTTGCATTTTCCATTTATCCCATCTGTTTCATCTGTGTTTCTTTTCTTGCCTTCTTTTGGTTTAAGTTGGTGCTATGGTCTGAATATCTGTGTTCCCTCCAAATTCATAGGTTGAAATCTTAACCCCGAAGGTGATAGTATTAAGAGGTGGGGTCTCACCTTTTCTCATGTCGTAAGTGGTGCTGGCTGTAGGCCAAGATCCCAAACCAGAATTACAGAGTGAAACTCAATTCTTTCCTCTCCCCCATGGCCCCGTCTTTCTGAATAACACTTGCTTACATCACATGAGTCCATCGACTTCTCTTCATCCCCACTGCCGTGTGTTAGTTCGGGATTCTCATGAATTAGTACAGCAAACATTTAAAACTGGTCTTTCTGTATCCAGTCTTGCGCCGCTTCAGGACATTCTCAATATTGCAGCAAATGCTATTCTAAAATCTCGCTTTGCCAGAGATGCTGCTAAATATCCCCCCGTGCACAGGACAGCTCCCCCCAAAAAGAATTATCCAGCCCAGAACGTCAATAATGCTGAAGTTGAGAAATCTTGTTCCAGAATATCATATCCTTGGTAAGTTTTCTCTTAGGTTTAAGTGATCTGTTCGTACCCAACATGGCAATTATTGTAATGCATTTTATTGGTCTGTTTTTCTCACTCCTGTGGAGGGCAGAGTTTATGTCTTATTCAGTATCGATTCCTCATTACTTAGCACAGTGCCTGGAACAATGAAGATAATCATTAATGTGTTTTGAATTACATTGCAATCGAACATGCATATCATCAACCCAGAGAATAATGTCTTCCTCTTTAGCCTACTCCAACCTCTTGGGAGGGCTTAACTTTTCTCCTTATCAAACCACTTGAGAGGAAGAAGCTCAACTACAATTAGGATTCAGAGAATTTGGAGTGAAGAGAAAATAAATTTAAAACTCTTTCTTCTATTTGGACTGTGCTTTTAATTGCTCCTTTCTCTGCGTCCCCACGCAGCTGATAGCATGAAAGGCCTTGGGAGAGGGGGGGTACCTGACTTGGAGGGGACCCTCTATTTCTCTATCAGGGACACGGCGGAATCCAGCGGGAAGGGTAGCATGGGTTGGGCTATTAGGCTGGCTGTGTCCTAGTCTTTAAGAAAACTCTCTTTTCTTTGGGTTGGTTATTCCTTTGTGAGAGTGCAAGGCCTGGATGGCTAAAGGTAGGGTGTGGGCTAGCAGAGAGGAACCAAGGGGGCCAACTTCTAGTCTGGGCCTTGGGAAGAGGGGCAGGGGAATCCTTACGGCACGTACACGGCTCAGCCCCACAAGGCATGTTAGTTTCCTAGGGCTACTGTAACAGAGTGCCACTAGCTGGGTGGCTTAAAACACCAGTAGCTTATTTGCCCACAGTTCTGGAGGCTAGAAGTCTGAAGTCACGATGTGTCAAAGTTGGTTTCTTCTAGAGTCTCTGAGGAAGAATCTGTTGCATGTCTCTCCGTGGGTCTGGTGGTTGCTGGCAATTATTAGTGTTAATGGCTTGTAGCTGCCTCACTCCAATATCTGCCTGTGTTGTCGCACGGCCTTCTTCCCTGTGTGCCTCCGTGCGTGTGTCCGTCCTCTTATTATAAGGACACCAGTGATTGGATTTAGGGCCTAGTACCCCACTCAGAACCTACTCCAGTATGACCTCATCTTAAATAGTTGTATCTGCAAAGACCTTATTCGAATTTGGAGGGACATTATTTAACCCATGTAAGAGTTGGAATCTCATAAGTAGTTTCTAGTCAAAGCCCTGTAATATTAAGTGTATGTTTTTGCAGATTCTCCACTCTGCAAATATCTGTCACAAATTTATTCTGGCAGGAAGCGGTGGCTCTAAAATTCAGAAATCCCTTTTTTCTGGCTACCCTTATTGTAACCAATACATTTAACCTTGGTCTTGGCTCCTTAAATGTAGGTACAGCCTAATTTATTTTACATATCTAGTGTTCTGTTTACATTTTTTCAATGACCAAAGTGAAGGATTACATAGCAGAATATTATCCTAACAGAATTGGGGCAGGCTTATTGAGAACTCATTAAATGTCAGCGGTGATAAGATACTGAGTCAAGAGAATCAGTCAGATAATACAGGAGAAGGCCTAGTGCATTATTCTTTATTTTATTTTATTTTATTTTTTTTGAGACAAGAGTGTCACTCTGTTGCCCCAGCTAGAGTGCCGTGGCATCAGCTCACAGCAACCTCAAACTCCTGGGCTCAAGTGATCCTACTGCCTCAGCCTCCCGAGTAGCTGGGACTACAAGCATGTGCCACCATGCCCGGCTAATTTTTGTATATATTTTTCAGTTGTCCAGCTAATTTCTTTCTATTTTTTTAGTAGAGACGGGGTCTTGCTCTTGCTCAGGCTGGTCTCGAACTCCTGAGCTCAAACGATCTGCCCGTCTCGGCCTCCCAGAGTGCTAGGATTACAGGCGTGAGCCACCGCGCCTGGCCCCCCTAGTGCATTATTCTTAAAAGTTGAAATTCATATTTCTCCCCTAAATTCTCCTCTAAATTCTGCCAATTTAGATATTTCATCAGCCCAACCCAAATTCTTTTTCTCTCTACAGCATAATCAAAGACATATCAAGCACTTAAAGAGGTTATTTTCTTAAAGCAGTAATTTAAAAAAAAACCTCAGAGGATCAGAATTGCTAGTTTTGTGATAGCATTTCTAAAAGGAAGCTGGAGAAGGAGGGTGTTGCAACCAGAGTTTTAGCAGAAGGCGTTACAGTAGGCTGCATCACGAGTGTCTTTTGCAGTGATTTGAAACCATAGAAACAAATCAAAGCTACTGCCCATGTTTGCATTGAGCTGAGATTTCATGAGTGTGAACTGTTCGCACCACCAAAAATGGTAAGAGTTTTCATTAGCCAAAAATAGATTCAGGTACATTTGTCCTGTCTCTATGCTTTTGTGGACACTTATTTATTTTGATGGTTATGTAATCATCTCTCTGGTCTCCTGATGTCCTCGAGAAAGTGACTTCAGTTGTTTTTTATGGTAATTTGAATTGGTGGTGACGATAGGTTGAAAAGAAGTGAGACTGCAAAGCTGAACTGTGGGCTGACCATTAGCACTCTGGCTGTAAAACAAACCCCTCTATAAAATGGCGCAGGAACTCACCCGCACCTCCTTGCTGGAATACGGATGGCGCATGCAGTTCAGAGTGCTTGAAAGACAGATGGAAAGCAGCCATCTTTGACACACTGGCTAGGGAAAAAAGCCTTATTAAATTCTTGTTAGATGTAATACCACCGGAATAGAAATGAGAAATATAATTGAATATCCTGGGCATTAAAAAACTTAACCACAAAGGAGCATGAGCTGTTTTATTTCTATTGAGAATCAGCCTTGAAAACATAAAACTTTGGGGGATAATAATTTAGAGAATCTTCTTCTATTTGATATTATATATGAAATAATCCACACAAAGGAAATAGAACCAAATAGAATTGGTTTTGAATACATGGACAATTTAATTTTTTTCTTCTTTTTAAATCAAGGACAGAAATGTTTTAGAGCAGTAATTAAACTTCAGATTTCTGCAGATGTCTCTACATTTGGATGTTAGAAATTAGGTATCTCCATATGATTCTCCTCCCTTCTTCTACTAGCAGTCATAGATTGGCAGCCCAAGGATTAAGTCTCTCTCTCAAGTGTGTTTCTTTTGACATTTACCATTTCTTTAAAATTGTTTTGAATGTGAATATCTTTCTTTCTCCAGTGGTCTTCCCTGCCAACTTTGCTCTTTGATTATCCATTTTTTTGCTTGACCTTCCTAAAGTGTCCAGCCACATTTTTTATGTCATTCTAGCCTTTATCTGATGCCATTTTGTCTATCTCAGGTAATTGTTTTCCTCAATTTTTCAAACTGCTGCTATTCTTCTAGAATCCTGAACATCTGCTTTCTCCATTAAATTTACCATAATTATTTATAATTTGCTCAACTGTTTTCCAACACGGCCATTTTAACACTGCAGGATCAAGGTAATATACAACAAAGACACAACGCTGACAAAACTGGCTTAATTTCTAGGTACTCCCTGTTGCTCTGGAGTTGACAAGCTGGCTGACTGGAGACGGAACTGGTATTAACACGTAGGCAGTTCCCCTCTACTTCTACCGGGGCCATCACCTTTATTGGTTATTAATTGCTGCCTGGAAGTCAGGACTAGTGCCAAAGACAGAACAGGGAGAAAGGTAAGTCATCAGACCCTGTGAATGTCTCCTTCCTGATTTTGCTTACATATCCACCCTCTACCATACAACCTATGCTTAAAGAAAAGTTGGCTCCATCCTCAACTCAGGCAAATATTATTCTAGTTGTTTTAAGCCATTTATAGTGGTTGCACTGTATCCATTTCAGGCCAAAGAGATACGAGGAGAGGTCGGCTGGGGCTTCTGGAAAAAATTTCTTCGCATTACAGTAGGTAACACTGGAAAATCAGACCTTTTCAACCTCTGAACTTTATCCTGTCTGGATGTGATAGCTGTCTTCCTACCAGCCAAGGAAGAAGCCAAAAGATGGAGAAGGGAAGAATTGAAGGAATTGCGGAGAAGCTGAGCTGGGACCTTGACAGACGGCTGGAGCTGCCCCACTTCTGTTGATTCAGACACTTCGCATCCGGGCTTTCTGGCACTCACAGCCAAAGGCATCTAAGTGACAGTCTCCCAAATTCACTGTATCGTCAAGAGGCAAAATACCCTGACTTAACCTCCACAAATCCATTTGTTCCTTTGTTGTCCTTTGGAATGTAAACACTTGTAGATAGGGATTCTTTCTCTGGGAAAAATCCCTACAGAACAATTAGTCCAGTGTTACGCTGAGAAAGTTACTACATAGTTACTGATGATTACTATGATCTGCTTTTTTTCATTTAACCACTATTACCATTTGGTTATAACTATTATACCTGTATCTGCAAAATAATTTTAGGTTTACAAAGTGTTTTGTGTCATTTCATTTAATTCTAATAACAGCCCTGTAAGATAGAGGAATAGACGAAAATGCAAAAAATGGAGAATAGAAAGGTTACATAATTTGACCAAGATCATAAATCTAGAAAGTGTCTAGGCCAGGACTTAAATGTAAGTCCTCTGACCCCAGATCTAGCGTTCTTTCCACCAACCCACCGCTAGAGGTTGGAGCAGAGCTATGGGTTATGGTGAAGGACAAGTTCACGCAGGAGAAGCAATAAGGCAGCTCCAGACCGATTGTGAGGAAGCTGGGTTCTGCTCCAGGCTGTGTCATCCACTAGCCGTGAGAGCGTAGGTGAATCATTGTATCTCCCTGAGCCACAGTTTCAAGGAATTACGCTAGACGGATCTATTGTGTGCTTCCTGATTCTAACATCCTATGGCTCTGTAACCAAGAACTGCTTATGCAAACAGGGTATGAATCGTGCTTTATATAAACTGTAAAACTTCCCTGGTGACTACCAAAGAGACACGACTGTGTACGTTCTGCTGGCAGCTCTATTTTAGCTTCCACATTTGTGCCACGAGAACACCTGTGAAAATGTCAGCAGTTAACAGATGGGGCGAACATCGACTTAGCCAGCCTTGTAACACAAAGCACAGGCTTCTCCTTCGCAGAATAATTGTACTCTGGAGCTGCAAAAATCATTTGTTGATGAGCTAATCTGGTCACTATGACTCTTAGGACACTTTTAAAAGGGCCTAAAAAGCCAGTGCTACAGAGTGGTTAAGATGCTTATTTATTAGACGCCTGAGTGGCAGGTTTCTACCATTAATTGTGATACGACGGATTTCCCTTCACTATTTTAGTGAAGCATGTGATATTTGCTGCCTCAATAGATCTGGGTTTACAAATTTAGCACTATGGAGGCTATTTTTTCCTAATCAATTGTCAGCAATTTCAGAAAGTTGCCATCAGGGAAACTATGTGCTTTGGTTGCAGTTTCACAGTCCAAAAGCTCATCTTCACACAGACAAATCATTAAGTCACAGAAAATGTAGCACAGCAGGGCTCGAGTCTCCCGACTAGAAACCGGTCACGTTAGAAAGCAGGAAATGATATTTTCAGGGAAATTGTAAAGAATCGCTTTATAAACAAATTTAAGCATTGGCTGACTAGAAATACTGGGGTTATGGACACATAAGGAAAATAACTAGCGGGAGATGTCACAAAGATTGGAGACAGTCTAGCTGAGTGTGACCTATAGTGGTCCTTGCCTTTGCTGTTGGAATAGAGATGCTGGAAATTGAGGCCTCAGAGGGATCATGCGAGTGTAAATAAAACTCTTGTTAGGTCTCTTTCTAAGTGACAGAAACCCAACTTGCACTAGTCAAGTAAAATAGAATTTACTGGCTAATATAACCGGGATGCCCAAAGCGCAGACTGAACTCCTGACTGTAACCAACGCTCAGATGATTTCATCTTTTAGTTCTTCTTCTCTCTGGTATTGGCTTCGTTCTGCTTGTGAGCTCTTGGTACAAACTAGAAAAGGCGGCTATAGGAAGCTCCAAGGCTATATGCTTTTCCTTCCCTAGAATGCATATATCAATTCTAGGAAAGGATCTGATTAGCCCTATTTAGGCCATAAACTCACCCCTGGAGTAATCACTGTGACAAGGAGCTGGGCTAACTGCTGGGCTAACTTGCCCGGGGTCAAGGCCGCGTTAGGACTGACAATCCACCAGGCACTCGAGTTGCAGGGGTGGGGAGTTCATCCAAAGGCAGGGATTTGGGGCAGACTAAATCATAAGTCTACTTGTAGATTTCTTTAAAAGTCTTCATATTTAACACTGAACCTAAAGCTAGGAAGCTAAAAACAAAAGTGACTTACAGATAAGCTTTTTCAAATTACTCAGAAATGCTTTGCCCTAAAATTAGAATAAATGAAATAATCAGAACTGAATAAGACTTAAAGTAGGCAGTGTGTGCTCTTTTCATCTAATTCATATCTTCCCTGTAAACTCATTATTAAAAGAACCATGTATCAATAAATACAAATTGCTAAATATAAAATGACTGGTAATTTAGAAGGATATTTAAACAATTCTCTCATAATGGCGGAATCCATCCTCGATTATTAATTTCTGTTTCTATACTTGGGTAAATCTAATGTAAACCTTAAGATATTGGAAATTAAGTGATCATTAAACCTTAATGGTATTAGCAATTAGATTGGGTTCCATGGAGCAGACTGAGACGGAAGATGTGCAGAAGATTTCTGTAAGAAAGGGAGGAAGGCAGGAGTAGGCAGAAGGAGAAGTTGCTCTGCCATGTGATTGCAACTGAGACCTCAGCCCATCCGTGGGACCTCTGGGGCTAGAGTGGCCCTTCAAAGTTGTCCCAGATTGAGACAAGGGGGCCAGGCCTTTGTACTTCTGCAATGGCGACTCATTGGATACAGGCTGACCCAGGGTAGAGACAAGGACATACACTTGGTCTGGGCAGCTCCCTCAGCGGAGGGCGATTCCTAGGAAGGGACTGAACTGTGAGGCCTCGGCAGGCAACACTGCTGGGAGCCAGAGAAGCGAGTGGCTCTGGGCTGCAGAAATACCTCCACGGCACGCACCGCAGCACCCACTGCGGCGACTGCAGCTCCAAGGACACATAATGGTACTACACAAATGTCAGATGTGCTGTCATTTTTGTCTCTAGGCAGGAAGAGTCTCTTTAGGCCAGAAAACATTTAAATGTTTCCCATTGTCACAGCGAACAAGAACACAGTAGTCAGATCAAAGAACGCTAATGCTGCTTAGAGGAGGCAGTTACCCAGGAGAACACAGATAACGGATCAGATCATTCCAGTGGGAGAAGTGCAGAGCATTACACAGCCACTCCCGGGGTTAACAAGCAAAGACTCATCCAGGTAGGGCCTTGAAGCAAGACACCTCAGCCCAGACAAAATCTTAACAGAACAGCCTGAGGCAAACAGAAAAAGATTCTCAGAGCCCAGAGGCAATTCCCTGTCCAAACTACTTAATCGTGATCACCAGTACCTTGATGAGTAAGAGCTGGCGTTGATAGTGCGTTATATATTAATAGTTTGTGCAGTATAACTGCTCTCACTCAAGTGGTGGTTTTTGCTTCTCCTTAAAAGTCCTTCTATGCTGGTATATCAGGGTCAAATAGGAGGATGTTTCATATCCACTCTCCAGCTGTCCACCCAGCAACTGTTCTGATCATGTTTTCCTTCTCATCTCTAGCTCTACTACAAGCCAGATTTCTCCTCCTTGCTAGTCCTAAACCAGTTCCCTTGGGAGGTAGCAGCTTTCCAAGAAGGGAGAGGTACCCAAAGGTAGAAATGTGGGACAAATCATGTTTCCCTTTACCTCCTGCCCTTTGTTTTCCATATTAACCACACAGCACCTGTTCAGAAAGACATTTGGCAGGATTTGAGCAGAACAGTTTTCAGTGGAGATCGATGCTCCAAGTCCCAGAAGCACTTTGGGAGTGAGAGTGACTGTTCCAGACAGACAGACCGAGGCACCTCGCGACCCTGCGGAACAGGTCAGGCGCTGAGGTCGGTCCCATTTAAGGTTCCCCACCAGTGTGCCACAGACTCCTCTTTATTCTTTTATTTGTCTGACAAATAACTATTGAATCTATTATCTGCCTCCCGATCCCCAAATCCCACACACACTCCTTTTAAGGACAGATTAAATCCCTAGGGAGGACAAAAAAATGTGTTCTTATTGTTCTCTAATTTGCAAAGTCAGATTCTTCTCCAAAGGTATGATTGATACTATACACAGAGCGTTTAACTTAACACTGCCCGCCCTCCTCATTTGGGAGAGTGAAGACTGGGGTCTGTTGGAAATAAGAAGCTGACCATTTCCTGAGTTAAGTATTTCTTTTATTTTTATTATGTTTTTTCTTTTTTAATTTTTTAAGCATTTCCTTTTAATTATTGTTCCATTTTACATACTTCTCATTTTATAGTTGGTTCAGTTATTTTGAATAAATTCTTTTATACCCTCATGAGGTCTTCCACGTGCTGATGCCTGATATGGTTTGAATGTTTGTTCCCCCAAATCTTATGTTAAAATTTGATCCCCGGTGCTGGAGGTGAGGCCTGGTGGGAGGGTTTGGGTCATGGGGGTGGATCCCTCATGAATGGCTTGGTGCCCGCCCTGCAGTGAGCGCGTTCTCAGTTTATTAGCTCACACAAGAGCTGGCTGTTTAAAAGAGCTGGCACCACCTCCTCCCTCCCTTGCTCCTGCTGTCACCGTGTGACGTGTGACGCACCCCCCCTTCACCCTCCATCCTGACTGGAAGCTCCCTGAAGCCCTCACCAGAAGTAGACGCTGGCGCCATGCTCCTTGCACAGCCTGCAGACCTGTGAGCCAAATAAATCTCTTCTCTTTATGAATCACCCAGCCTCAGACGTCCCTTTATAGCAAAACGCACAAACACAATGCCTAAGCCAAATAAATGGTCTCCGCTTTCCTTAAGATTCTCATGTCCAAAGTGAGTAACACCAGGTAAGTAATTCTTGCTGTGGAATCTTGTTGGGGTGCGCTACACTTAATATTAACTCACCTGAAATATTCTTTGGTTCTTAATAAACAAGCATCCCAGATGATTTAGGTTTGAGGGTGCTTGTTTGAAAAAAGACTTGGGACTTTAATCATTCTATTACTTATTTATTTTTTAATTTGAGCACAATAACGTATTAAGAGAGTGGTTTTTGTTCTTTTTTCATTTCCGGAGTATTTAATTTACCTGTACTAAGGTTGAGGGAGAGTAGTGATATTGAGCAGTCATCATAAAACAAAGCTGTAAAGGTAAGCAGACCAGCTCTTAGAGAACTTTGTATTTTATGCTAAAAAGTTTAGACATAAAATCAATTGCTAAAGGCAGTGGGAACCCACTGAAGCCTTTAAAAAATTTTTTTTCCGTTGAACTCTTTATACAGTTCAGTGACATGACTCTGTGTTTTAGAAAGATTAAGCTGGTGACAGTGTGGAAAATGAATTTTTAGAAAGATTTATCCATTCTTTCATCCAACAAATATTATGAGTGTTCTCTTCCCCAAGAAGCTTACATTTTTTGAGCGACGTAAATGACAAACAACCATTTGCGTAAGGAGTCGTTTGTTTATACTGTGCTGAGTGCTATGGGTCAGGAGCACAGGGCCGAGCAGGAGTGTGTAAGGAGGCCACTAGCTCAGAGGAGGAAGTGCAGGGAGGCCTTCTAGAGAGTAAGACTCAAGACACAGAGACAAATTGTGTCTGTTGCCTAGCAAGAGCAGTGCGGTTGAATGGAACTGGATCAGCTGGGGATATACCACACAGAATAAAACAGATTCAGAAAAGAGCATATAATCATGGAGAGGAGGGAGCTAGGACTCTAGGAAGATTGACAAGTATTTGGCTGAGGCAACTGGGTAGATGATGCTGGTCTCCATCTGAGATAAGAATACAGAAAAAGCAGATTTGTGAGATTGGGAGGGGAGGGAAGATGTTAATTTTGGAGTTTTCGTTGGCCCCGTTAGTTAAGATCCCCAGTAGTAATTGGATATAGGAGTTTGGAATACAAGAGAAAGGAAGGTCTAGTTTTTAAGTCATTAAGAGATAGCTGGTAAATGTAGATATGAGATTAGAAGAGATAACTTGTAAATAATTTTTAGGATGAAAATGGAAGAAACTCAGTACAGAATATTGAAAAATATTAACATTTAAGGGATAATAGAGGAAGAGGAACTCATGGAAAATACTGAGAGGGAAGTAATAGAAAGGAAGGAAACCTTGTTATCACGGTCCATAGAAAACGAGAACGAGGGCCTGGTCACTGGTGTCAAATGCTACAAACAGCTCAAGTATATAGTGGAAAGAATCAACTAGATTTAATAAGAAGGTGTCATGTGATCAGGGTAGTTTCTGTGGAGTGGTAGTGAAGGCCAGGCTGCAGTAGCCGAGGAATCACTGAAAAATAATGAGGTGGAGAAACAAAGGTAGAAAGCTCCTTCAAGGCGTTTGACTATAGAGAGGAAAGAGGCTGTCATGAGGGTTTAGTAGAGTGTAAATGCTGTTTTATTTTTAAATTTCTTTTTAGTTTTTGGCTGATAGAGATCTGAGCATGTGACGAATGTCGGAAAAAGCCAGTCAGAGAGGGAGTGGGCGGAGATGCAGGAGGGTCGCGTGCTGCGACAAGAGCGAAGTCCCACAGAGACGAGTGAGGTGGGGTCCCAAGCACCTGTGGGGC
>NW_012156062.1:3517037-3521402 GCF_000956105.1 Propithecus coquereli
AGGAACACTGCACAAGGATAAAAACCTTGGTGTATAACTGGAAAATTAATTCCATCACACAAACAGATGTAAAATCGCAACTGTTACAAGACCTACAAGTGTCAGATGATAACAGGATTATCTGTTCTCGAGGTTTAAAATAGCGATAAAACAAACAGCAGTCCGGTAGTCTTTCCAGAGGAAGCTAGGCCTGAACAGATGGGAAGTCTCACTTGGACATGCAGGAAACATGCTAGTATTTTCCCAGGGTCCTCCCTGTAACAGCAGCAGCCCTCAGTGGAAAGGGGAACAGAACTCTCTGGAAGGGATATTGTCTTCCTTTTTGCTTCCTTCCTCAGTGATATTCCACCTTCCCTCACTTTTGTATGGCCTGGTGTGATTTTACTATTATGACAGTATGTTCTGTCGTTATACACTGTGTGTAAGTTCACCATAAGTTTGAGCCGAATCTGCAATCTTTAAGTTACCTACCAGGGTCGGAACAGGTCCCTGTAAGGCTTTGTGTTTTCAAGTATTAGAAATATTAGTTGGTTCGGAAGATGTATAAATCAGGACACATGGCTGCAAGTGGCAGAAGGACTTTCTCAAGTCAACTTTATCAAAAAGAAAAATCTGTGTGCCTACATACCTGGAAAGTCTGGCATGCAGGGGACTTCAGGTATAGTTGAGTACGAGAGCTTAAACGATACTAGAGGTTTCTCTCTCTCTGTTTCTCATCTCTGCTTCTTTCTGTTTCTGTTAGCATGTTGACCTTTTTTTCTTGTAATATACTACAAGATTATTATTATTACAAATTTATTAATCAGTCTTCCCAGAACTGCAACTCCAAAGGCAAAGAAGGAAGCGTTACTAATTTGAACTAATCTAATAGTCACACAGAGGGTTCTGATTGGCCCATCTGGGACCTTGTGCTCATCTCTGAATGAATCACCATTGCTTGAGGTATGGGCACCTCTGACCGGCCTGACATGGTCCCTGGCTCACACCTGAGACGGGCGCTGTGGTGTGGGGGGCCTTTCTCAATGAAGAAGGCTGGCGCTGGTGCCACACGAGCAGGTAAAACTGTTACCACATTTCACACCCTAAGAGAAGACAGGAGGCAGACCCGCTTCTGTTCTCATTACGTCTCTGACCTGACGACCATGTTCAGTCTTAGCTCTTCAGAAACCTAGTGGATCTGCTTTCAGTACATGTTTGCTGTTAGTGCTTGGCAGGCACATCTGGCAGCTGGCATCACACTCACTCACATACCACATTGTGAGATTGCTTTTGACTGAGCTTTTATTCATTCATTCATTCATTTTTACTGTTGACAAGCTTTTGCCAAGTGCCTAGTACAGGCCTGTACAGAACAAAAAAGTCACAGTCTCTGCCCTCATCAAATTTACAGGGTAATGAAGGAGAAGGACAATCAGATAGACACACACACACACACACACACACACACACACACACACACGCCCTTTGAAGTTGTTTCAGATGCCGTAAGATTACACATAACAAGAGTGGGCAATAATAGCACATCAGAGATGCGTCTCACACGGAGTCATGCTTGGGTGGCGTCTTGAACGATGAGAATTGACCAGGGAAGAGCGCGGGACAAGCTTCCGGGGAGCAGAACCCACGTGTGGACGACTCGAACTGAAAGAGAGTGAGGGCACGAAATGTGCGGCAAAAGATGAAGCAGGAGCTCAAGAGGCCTCGCGGGGTGGACTAAGCATTTTCTATTTTTATCCTCCATATGATGGGGAGTCCCTGAAGGGTTCAAATCAAGGCAATGAAACAATTTGATTTATGTTGACAAAAATCAGTCTGGTTCATTCATTCATTTATTCATTTAGGCTACGGGCTATGAAAGTATCAATCGAGACTGCTTGAGCTTGAAGTCTTAGTCTGCACTTACTACCTATGTGACCTGGCATAAGTTACCTAATCTCTCTGTGCCTCAGTCTCCTCACCTGTAAAATGGGGATAGTAATAGTAATTACCTCATAGGTTTGTTCTGAGAAGTAAATGAGGTAAAATATATAAAAGTTAGAAAAGTGCTCTGTGTATGGTGTTATCTGTTTGCTGTAATTAATACTATTGTTATTATGTAATATACAGCTATTGAGCAGCTCCTTTGAGCCAGGCATTGAGGAAGTATGAAATGGTTCTTGCAAAGAGTGGTAGTGTTTGCCCACTAGCAACAGCAAGGTTGTCAGGCAGAGTTGGGTATCATTTTGAGTACAAACTCAAATGATTGTAGACTACATGTTTTACAATTATCCAGGCTATCTATGAATTTTAGAGTTAGACAGATAGACTTGAGTTTCGTTTCTGGCTTTGCCTCATACTAACCAAGTATCTCCATTTAATAAGCCTCAGTTTCCTTATCTGTAATATGGGGGATTGAAAGCACCTACCTCATACTGTTGCTATAAAGAATAAATGTATTATACACGTCTGTATTCCTGTACCAATATATATGTACAGACTTTAGCGCCGTGCATGCTACATCATAAGAATGCACTAAATGGTAAATTATGATATAGTTTTTCAATGCCAGTCTCCATGCTTAATTGATGTATCTTTCTGATACACTCTCTGAGAAATTAGATTTATTATTAGCTGTGTAAAATATATCCCAAAGAGGGAGAATACATGCCGAACTAATATTGCAGTTATTTTTAAGTAGAGGAATGGAAAAAGCAGAACAGAAATAAAAACTTACCTATTTTACTGAAAATACTTACAAATTTCTTAAACCTTTGATGATGAAAACATGTTTATAATTTATTTATATGTTAAAAATAATTATTGACAATCCGGTATATGTTTACAATGGAATATTACTCAATCATAAGAAACGACAGTGATCTAGCACCTCTTATACTTTCCTGGATTAAACTTAAGCCCATTATCCAAAGTGGGGCACCACAAGAGCAGAACAATGGGCTCCACTTGTACTCGCCATCAAATTGGTACTAACTGATCAACACTAGGGTGATCACATGGCAGAAATACTCTCTAGGGATTAGGAGGATGGGGGGAAAATCTACAACTAAAGGACATGGGGAGCACTAAAGGGAGGGAAGGGCATGCCTTTAACCCGCATTTGGGTGAGGCAAAGACATACAGTGTAACTATAATGTTTGTACCCTCACAAAACCCTGGAATAATAAAAAAATAAATAAAATAATTATTGAAAAGAAAAAAATAAAATAATGGCAGGCATATATCCAAAATACTTTCTTAGCTGACAAAAAATTAGCATTTTATGCAATGGAACGATCTCTACTAGGAAAAAAGAAAAAAAATTAACATTTTAAAAACTTGCATATGTAGTTTTAAATTTTATCTTCCTCATCATAATTTATAAGAAAAAAAATCCAGTGAATTTTACAAAGCACAAATATTTGCTTGTTAAAAAATAAAGTCTGAAATAAATATCTGTTTGTCATTTTGAAACCCATCTTCAAATCTACCCTTCTGATTTCTATTCTTGTCTGTAAACATGCATTATCATACGCTAGAGCTAGATGGATTTAATTTTTATTATGATCTAACAGAAATGGAAAGTGAAATATGAAAAGGATATTTCCATTTATATGGCAATAAGTTAACATTAAATCTAGCTTTATGATGTTTAACTTTGAGGTATCCAGCCAAAACACAATTGATTGATAGGATGGAAATTAAAATCACTAATAGGAGGCCTTGTTCTATAATTCAGGGCTGAGGATTATGAAGCTAAGGTCATTTTTTTTATTGCTCTTTGAGGGAAGAAAAAATAGGTAAACAAATTTAAATGAGTCTGTGGGCCTGGGTGCCCTGCAAGGATACCAACAGAAGATCAGGTTACTGGCCTCCAGAAGTTTGTAAGCCTGTGGCAGATAGAATACAACCACTCAAGAAACGAACGAGGAACAAATGCCTGCAAGTGAGCTGCCTATAGGACAGAGAAAAGAACAACATTTGAAAGAGAAGATCATGCAAAGGAAAAGTGAATTAGAAGGTGAAACGCCCAGCAAAATCCTGCAATTCCTCTGCACTCCGCAAGCCAGAACAGGATTCTAATTCCTTGTGTGCTAGAATTGACAACACAATCTACTGGCAGAGTGTTTTCGGCATTTAAAAACTGGGAGGGGCTGGGCGCAATGGCTCACGCCTGTAGTCCTAGCACTCTGGGAGGCCCAGGCGGGAGGATCGCTTGAAATCACGAGTTTGAGACCAGCCTGAGCAAGAGTGAGACCTGTCTCTACTAAAAATAGAAAAGGTAGACTTCCTGGTGTGTGCCTGTAGTCCCAGCTACTCGGGAGGCTGAGGCAGGAGGATCGCTTGAGCCCAGGAGTTTGAGGTTGCTGTGAGCTAGGATGACGCCAC
>NW_012156062.1:3521797-3527082 GCF_000956105.1 Propithecus coquereli
TCTGATTTCTCTCTTCTTTTTCCTGCATTTTTGCCCGCTTATTTTCCTTTTTCCGTTTGCAGTGCTAGTGAAACTAGACAACCACAGTCCAGCGGTTCCCTAAGCTTAAGCTTTACTGGATAAGAAAGTAAAAATAAATCAGGGACAACGACATGGGATTACAGTTTCCTTTCTGTTTTGCTAATGACAGACATCAAAAACAAATTTTAAAATACTGAATAAATTTAGTTTTATACAAAATTCATCACATTGTACTTAGTTCTTTTATTTCCTCTTGGACTAGTGAAAAATTGATTCCTGGCTGACCCCAGTCTGGAGGCCTACTTTGGACATACTGCTCTCATCTCAAAAAGCCAGTTTAAGGGATCCAAAGCTTCAGGTTCGGAACAAAAGATTAGTTCTTTATTTCCTTTGTTCTTTGATTACAAAAAATTTACATTAAAACATTTTTAAAATTATGTTTACTTTTTTGTCAAAGGAAATACAGTCTTCAGTGACCCTTCATGCGTAGGATGAAGTCTGCACTTTTGAAGATTGTGTGTATTTTCGTCATCTGGCTCCTATTTACTGTTACAGCCTCTCCTTCTGACCGCTTACACTCCCTCCCTATGTGGTCTCTACATCCCCCCCACACACAAGCACATGCACACGCGCACACGCGTGCATCTGAGGTCTGGCCCACTGTATTGTCTTCTTCGTGCTTTAACATGTCCTATTTATTCCTTGAGGGACTTTGTGTTTAAAACCCAATTCAAAGACCAACTCCTAGGGAAAGCCCTCCTGGGTGGCTCCAAGTAGAGGTAGTGATGTCTTCCTCTGTGCTTCCATGTATACACACACACACACACACACACACACACACACATATGAAAATAAAATTGCCCTTGTAACGCCTGTTATTATATTGTATGGCAATATTTTATCTATATATTCTTTTCTAGAAGAGTTCCTTGAAGATAGAAACTATATCATGTCAGATATTTTGTTATACAATTAATTTACCTTGCTGGAAAGTAAAAATATATTAGGCAAAAGTCACCTACTCTAAGTTTTGAAATTATAATCTTTCTTTTAACATGATTAAAATCTCAGGCAAGACTCCTCTTGTATAGGTTTGTAGAGGCGAAAGGGAGTAGCATAGAGATTTCTTCTCCCACTGGTGTGAATCTTGCAACTGAGACCACCTTCTAAACCACTCCCTGCCACTCCCACGCTATCCCTTAGAAGACGGAATGACGACAGGCAAATGTTTCTGTTCATTGGTTTAAGATAGCACTCCCCACCCTCAACGTATCTGTGCACACTTACGAATCATGAATAAAAAGACTCTGATGGGTATGTATACAACACGCTGCCATGGTTTGGCTCTTTGACACCTTCAAACCTCATGGCGAAATTTGATCCCCAGCTGGGCACAGTGGCTCTTGTCTGTAATCCCAGCACTCTTGGGAGCCAAGGAGGGAGGACGGCTTGAGCTCAGGAGTTCAAGACCAGCCTGAGCAAGAGTGAGACCCCGTCTCTACTAAAAATAGAAAAATAAAGAAAGAAATTTGATCCCCAATGCTTGAGGTGGTTCCTGATGGGAGGTGTTTGGGTCACGGGGGTAGATCCTTCTTGAATAGATTCATCCCCTCCCTGGGTGTGGGGGTGAGCAAGTTCTGACTCCATTAGTTCCCGCAAGAGCTCGTTGTTAGAAAGAGCCTGGCAGCTCCCGGCCCCGCTTCCTCTCTCGCCGCGTGACCTCCGCACGCGCGGCCCGCACCTTGCACGGTGCGTGGGCGCAGCCCGCACAACCGCGAGCTGGGTGAAGCTCTTCTCTTCGTAAGTTACCAGCCCCAGGTATTGTTTTATAGCGACACTGAATGCACTGGGACGCGCACACACCGAAAAGTAAACAATGCTTGTGGCTATAGCTTTTCCTGTAGTGCGGACGTCTCTCCATACCAGTAGATGTACTTTTATTTCATCATTTTTTATAGCTGCCCAGACAGACGGGATGGCTGTGTTTTATTTGGATTTTTTATTCTCTGGCATAATGTTTGAAACAAGTATTTGTCAAATAAAGGACAAAACATCTCCTTGGTGCTTTCATCCAAGCCTGACTGGAGAATCTAACGAGTGAGGAGCGACCTTAACCGCAGCCTCCGAGGAGAAAACAGGAAGGAACATGACAGGGCAGTGGTGGCAACGGAGTGACTCATTCTGTTTTCTTGTTTAATTTTCTCTTATCATAAAGTAAAAAACAGTGGCTGAAAAAAAAAGACGTGGTTTCACAAAACACCATCATTTCCTTCCTGCGACGGCAGGGCAGCAACATATGATTATGGAGAGCGGTTTGGTGGCCGCATCACCGCCCTCGGCCGCCTCGGCCCGGCGTCCCCTCTGCCGAGGCGTCCAGAAGCTGACATCTCGTACGCAGTGAAGTAACTGAGGAAATAACAAGTTGATTTGCGACGCTCTTCAAAGACACGGAGTGAGCATGACGTGACCGGCAGGAGACGCGCGAGGACGGGCCCGGCGCGGACTGCGCGGACGCGGGGGCGGGGGAACGTATTTCATCCGCAAACGTCTTTAAAGGTTTTTGACCTTGAGCTGGCTCCCCGCTCTGTGCGTGTCCTCCCTCTGCGCCGTGACCCGAGCAGGCTGTGAAGGCGCCGCGGCCCGAGCCCCAGACCTCCGCGCCGAGCTGGCCTGCTGCCGCCTAGCGGGACCTCCGGCCCCCTCCTCCCGGCCTTTGCTCCAAGTGGGGAGAGATGGCCTCTGCTTTACCTGCTCCCAAAACAGGGTTTAGGCAGCAGCAGTGGTTACTTAGCACTGTGAGTCGCCTACTCAGAAGCCAGCCTCCTTCTTTCTTTGTTAACAAAGCCCGACTTTGCTTGAATGTTCAGCTCTTCTGTGATTAACAGATAAAATCCTGCTTAGTTTCGGTAATCCTCTTCCCTCGTCAGAGACTGGTTTAGGTGAGCATATGATCTAGCTGTAGCCGATGGGAGTTCTACTAGCGAGCTTCTGGGAAAGATCTCATTACTAAAAGGAGACCCAGGGATGGACAGCCTCTCTTCTTACGCAGCACGCCGTGGTACCTGGCGTAAGGCCAAGACTGCAGAGGCAGCCGGTGATACGAGGAGAGATTCGACCCAGCAAGGTGAAAATGGCAAAATAGCGAAAAATGGAAAAAAAGAAGTTTCCCTGATGAATTTGATAAGCCACCGAATTAATATATCCTGGAAGCACCTACCTCTGGACTTTTTCTTACAGGAAATAATAAGTTGCCTTATTGGTGGAGGTCGAGGTGGTCTGCCTCTTGCACCAGAGCATCCTTGCTGCCGAACTCTCAGCATTAGCAAGGCCTGATGGCTTCTCCGTCTACTGTTCTCCCAAATCAGGTTTCAGAACTCTTGGGACACACACGTTCTTTACTATTCGTGAATCTTTACCCACACTACGCTATCCATGGAAAATAACTGCGTATCATACTGCACTGATATCTGGTGAAAATACACCCATTCTTCAAATCTAGTCTAAATCTTATTACCTGAGATAGCCTTCCAACATTCCACCAGTCAAAATCACTTCTTCAATCTGTGTGTTGCACTTGGTTTGGATCAATCTTTTTGTAGTTATGCTTTTTTTTGCCTTAATCTATAGGTATACATTATCAGTCTCCTCAAATAAATATAAAACTTTTTTAAGGCAGAAATGAAATAATTTTTGCCAAATGATTCCGGGAATCATGCATTTTTCAGCTCAGTATCTCTCCTACAGCCCTGGTACGCTACCTCTTAGCAGGTGCTGCACACAATTTGCCAGACTGGTCAAGTGTAAAATAAAAGGGTTGGATTAAATGATACCGAAAATCCCTTCTGACTCTAAGATACAGTGATGATATCTAAACTGAAGTGAAATCATGCTTCTCAGAGACGCATAGAAATACGAGAGGTGAATAGAAAAAAAGGAAAACTGGTGGTGAAATACAAATATCTTGAACTTTTTTATGATTAGTGTTTTTAAAACTATACTTCTATTTTTGGACATCTTTACTCATGATATTTACTTTTTGATGACTATCCAGGATAGCTCTTTGCAAACGCAGAAAGTCCTGTTGTTTGGGAGGAATGTGCTGGAAATAGAATCTCATAATGCGTGGCTGATCATAAATCTTTTATAGCCCTGCCAATATTCTGGGATTTATTGTAGTTTTCTGTCCTTGTTTTAAACTTTGCACACCCCCTGATATGCTGGACTTGGAGGAGAATTTGCTTTGCTGGAGGAAAACACTCCAGTGGGCTATTTTTGAACTGGCTTTTGACATTTAAACTTGGAAATACTGTATTTCCAAGATACTTATCCTTCAGTAAGCTTGCAATGCAGATGTAAAACTAAATCAAGTTAAAATTTTAATCATCTGTTGATATGATTTTTCATAGAGGATTTCCCTGTTGTGGACTTCTGTTTGTGTAGATTAAGTAATGGCTACAAAAATAAATACAAGATGGGGAAAAGTACGCAAGGTTCAAGAATTCCCTTAATTATCCCTTAATTACTTACCTCACATTCTCATTTCCAAGGTTTGTGAACATAGGAAAGGCACACACACAAAACCCCCAGAGGCTCCGCGTTTTGGTTTAGCTTAATGATGGCTCGAATCTCTGCTTGTTTTTCCACTGCTACCTCGATTAGTTCTGTTGGCTCACGTGAGAACGGGCAGCTAGATACACATTAGCTGCGTGGAAGCTTCCACTGAAGAGATGGAGTGGAGGTGGGGGTGCGGAGGAGACAACAGGAGAAAGAAAACGAAGGCTGCTGCAGGTGGGTACGAGAGCGAGAGGGGGGAGGCTTCACTAACCCCTTGACCGGGCATAGGAAATGGAGACTTCACGCAGCTGCAGCCCTGAGGCTTCTGAGGTAGAAATCCTGCATGAGCTTGCCTAGAAGCAGGCACAGCCTGGGGAATTTGGCAGAACTACCTGCAGCTAAGGCCAAAGCAAGTATAAATTGCGGAAGTGGAAGGTACCAATAAATGCCTGCTGTGTTAAATTGAATTATGTTTTTGACTGGTGACCATTTTCTCAAATGAAAAGTAGCTGCTAAACCAACCTGTTTTCAGTTTCTGTAAAACACAGCAGTTCAGTGTCTCTGCGCCCTTGCTCATGTTATTTCCTTTATCTGGAAATATCTCCATTTCTCCCCCCATCCCTTGCCCTTTCCCCCACATTCGAGAGCACCTAAACATCCCTTAAAGGGTTGCTTTCTCCAAAGCCTTTCCTGACCCCAATGGTACCTCT
>NW_012156062.1:3529202-3534044 GCF_000956105.1 Propithecus coquereli
ATGCATATAACTAAAACATTTGTACTGCTGTAATATTCTGAAATAAAAAAATATGTACAACTATTATAGATCCATAATAATTAAAAATAATTTTTGAAAAGAAAAAATCATTCTGATCACAATGAGATATCACTTTACACCTGTGAGAATGTCTATTATCAAAAAAACCAGAGAAAACAAGGATATGGAGAAAAAGGAAACCTCACGCATCGTTGATGGGAATGTAGATTGGTATAACTGTTATGGAAAAGAATATGGAGTTTCTGCAAAAGATTAAAGATAGAGTTATCATATGACCCAGTAATTCCACTTCTAGGTATAATCCAAAGGAAATAAAATAAGTATGTTGAAGGGAAATCTGCACTGCCGTGTTCAATGCAGAATTATTTACGATAACCAAGATGTGGACTCACCCTCAGTGTTCGTGGATGGATGCATGGATAATACACACACATATTATAAAATACATATATTACTCAGCCTTAAAAAAGAAGGAAATCCTGACATCTGTGACAACATGGATGAAACTAGAGGAGATTATGCTCAGTGAAATAAGCCAGACCCAGAAAGACAAATACTGCATGATCTCACGCGTAATCTAAAATAGCCAAACTCTTAGAAGCAGAGCGCAGAATGGAGGGTGCAAGGGGTTGAGGAGCCGGAAACGAGGAGACGTTGGTCAAAGGCGCCACGTTCCAGTCATGCAAGATGAGCAGGTTCTAGGGGTCTGAAGCACAGCATGGCGACTACAGCTAACACTGCTCCGTTGTACACTTGAAACCTGCCAAGAGGGTGGAGCCTGTGTTCTCACACTGGGAAAGGCAACCCTGTAAGCTGATGGATGTGTTAATACCTTGATTGTGGAAATCATTTCACAATGAAAATGTTTACCAAAACATCGAGTTGTATGCCTTCAATATATGCAGTTTTTATTCGTCAAATACACCCCAGCAAAGCCGGGGGAAATCATTTCGAGGGTGTGAACTGGAGCTCAGGGGAGTGGTCGGAGCCGGAGGCCCTTTTCAGGCTGAAGGCGGGAGTCCGGCCGCCGAGGGCAGGGGTCCCGGAAGCCGCGAGAGGAATGTGCTTCCGGAGCGAGGCTGGGGTCACCGCAGTCAGCGTCTCTCTCATCTGGTCGGGTGTCCGGAGGTGACGTGCAGACGCAGGTCCGGGCTCGCAGAGAACGCTCCGGAACGACTGCGGGACTGACCGGGACTCCCGATAAAGGGACTCGGATCGCTCTGGGTCAGCGGTCCCCAGCCTTTTGCACACCCCGGGCCGGTTTCGTGGGAGACAGTTTTTCTGCTGGGGGGCTGGGGGGCGGTGTCGGGGAAGCGTCGCCGGCGCGGTCCACCGAAGCCCGCCTCGGAGCCGCAGATGCGACAGCAAGAGTAACGAATGAGGCTTCGGTGCGGCGAGGGCAGGCGCTGTTCGCTGTGCTGTCCTGCGTGCCCGTCTCCACTGCGGCGAAGCGACGTGAAACCCCGCAGTGCGGCGCGCAGACAGTGGCACCGTGTACCACCGGAAACTTCGCTTCGCATTCATTAACTAAACATTGGAGCAAATGATTTCCAGCTTTTCCGATATTAAGACAGCTTATTTTTTTTTTGTCATTTGTCAGCCTCCACTGTTTCTCATGAGGGCTGTAATGGAATAGTTTCACTGTTTGAATTAAATATAATTTTGTTCTGAAAATTCTGACGTCCCTTAAGGTCACCGGGGATAGTTGCAGTGTTGTAAAACTACACATGGGAATAGCTGGGCTAAAAGGAAAAACTGCACAATGGAGCTAGTCATTCGTTTGAACTTGAGAGCATTTTTAAAAGATTAGTTGTCATTTAAAATCACTTTGGTGCCTAATCTTTTAATTAAAGGTTTCAAAACACGCTCCCTGCCCTGCGGTGGCACTAAGTTGGCTTTGCCTTCTCCGAATATGTGAAACTTTTGCTTACACAGTCAATCTCCTGATTCTCCTTCTAGCTCCATCTGATGCCTCTTTTTCCCTGGCTGTTTGCATTCCAGCAGTGTTTCGGAAGTGCCTTTCTTTCTGTCTCCTGCTTCAGGGCCTTTGCAAGGAATGCTTCCCTGCGGGAGCTTGCACAGACTGGTCCTCACAGTAGCAGCATCCACTCACATAGTTGGGCTTTCCTGGGGCTTTAGGATCTGAGCCCACAGCCCTTCATGGAGGCCGGCAAACCCTCTAACATTCTGGCCAGTACCATGGCACAAGAGCTGCCTCTCCCGGGAAACGACTCCCATCTTTTGTGGTTCCAAATCACACTGGGTTGCAGACACACACCTTCACAGCCATGCGGAGCTTGTTCAAGCCAGTACGAATTACCACAATATCATACTAGCTAGTTCTTCCTCCACCAAGCAGAGACCACTAATTTCCTTGGAGCTCTTTCCTATCATGGTATCTAGCATATTTTAGATACTCCGCAAATATTCGAAGGGTAAATGTACTGATCCTCCCATTCTTTCATTGTTCCCTACCTTCCTCACGTTCCCGCTTCCCTCCTACCTCAGCTTAGTTTCTGTAATCCTTCGTTATAATCCATCTTTGTCTACCCTCACTCCCTCCCTCTTTCTCCCTCTGTATTAGTTTTCTGTGCTGCAGTAACAAATCACCACAGACTGGTGGCTTAAAACAACACCTGTGTGTGCTTGCATAGCTTCCATGGGTCAGGGGTCCACGCACACCCTAGCCAAGGCGTCTCAGGGCTTACGACACTGCACCAGCCAAGATACAGTCCTCCAAGCTCTCATAATGACTGGCAGAATTCGATTCTTACAGAGCTCGCACTGGTTTTTTTCCTCGAGGCCAGCAGGAGTGCATCTCTGAGCTCAGAGAAGGCCTAAACCTTTTTTGAAGGCTTGCTTGGTTAGGTCAGGCCCACCCAGAATAATCCCCATTTGATTAGGGACCGGCAAAATCTCTTGCTACATAGCATAAGATAACATCGTCACGGGAGTGACATCCCATCGTGCCCAGGTCCAGCCCGTACTAGGGGAAGGCTTGTGTCCCAGGGCTCAGGGAACCCCGGGGGCATCTCACTCTGTCTGCCCCACTGTTGTCTGCATCCCCCAAACTCCAGACCCAGTTATATTTAGCACTTCATCCCAAAACATCTATTCACATGGTTGAAAAAAACACAAACATACCGACTGCTCTCGCTTTAAATTCTCAACCGCTAACTTAACCACGAACTTCAGTGGCGCCCTCCCAGTGCCCAGCAACCCGGTTTATTTGTCCTGCTCTTCTAGGCGAACACTCCCATCTCACACTTTCCTACCCATCCTCACTGCTTTTCTGAGTGAGAACTGAGAGGCAAATGGCAGCTGACGCCACCTCCCACCACCACCCCTGCCACCCTCTCTGTGGCCGCGTCTGCCACACTCCGCTTTCCCTCCCGGTCGCCGGGGGAGCCGTCCGAGTGCCTGCCACAGGCCAGCCAGCCCTTTTGTTGTCCTGAACCCCGTCCCCTCACCTGTTGAAGGACATTGCTATTGTAATTGTCTCCTTCTCATCATCCATCGTTCTATTTTCCTGCTGCGATGGGTCATTCCCAATTTCATACAAATATGGTAGCATTTCTCCCATCTTAAAAAAATCCCTCTCATGATTCCAGGTACAGCCCCATTATTTCACTCCCCTTTACAACGAAGTTCTTTGGAAATTGTCTGCAATGAATGATACCTTCCTTCCCCCCATTCTCTCTTGAATCCGTTTCAGTCAGGCTAGTGTCCCCACCATTCCCCAGCAACAGTTCTTGTCAAAGTCATCAGTGACCTCCTTTTTGCCAAACCCAGTGGTCCATCCTCAATCCTCATCTTATAACAGCTGAGCACACCCTCCTCTCCTTGAAACATTTTCTCACGTGGTTTCCAGGACACTCCCTACATTGCTTTTCTTATTTCATGATACAGTGTGACATCACATAAAGGAAGGTGCAATACAGCGTGTATATAAGTGTAAAAAATGCATATCTGCTTGTATAGGCAAAAAATATATCTGCAAGGAAACATAAGAACATTGATTCCTTCTAAGGGAATCTGGGTGGCTGGGGACAGCATTTATGTCCCTTTATATCTTTGGAATTTTTTGCCATGTGAATATATTAACTGTTCAAACTTAAATTAAAAGCATATAAACCTACATCATAGGAATTGGCGAATTAAGTTATGTCAGAAGTGGCGGCCACCTTACAGCTGCCGTGAGTGTCGTTGCTGGAGCTGCCAGGCGGCTGGCCACAGAGCACCTGCTAATGCACCGAGTACATTGTGCTCTTGCGAGGATCTTTTCTGAGAAGGTAAAAGGGATTAGGAGGAAGGGAAAGCATAATACCTGCCTTTAAATATTTTAAGGATGAGAACGAGGACCAGAGTTTAGACTCATTGTGGTAAATGCCAAGTGGTTAAATTTGGATCAGAATTGTAGGAAGGTATAGGAATTCAGACCAAGTGCTGCGTGAAGTTGCAGGGGAAATGGTTCCCCCCAGAGATAGAAAGAGGCTTCACGAACAGAGCTCACACTATTTCTGGAGGTGTTCTAGCATAGGCAGGCAGGTTTATTTTTCAGTTGGATTATTGGAGAAGATGCTATTTCACATCTCTTCTGCTTCTATTTATACTCTAGAACAGTGGCTCTTGACTTTTTCTGAGTCTTGGATTAGTCGCAGAATCTAATAAAAGGTATCACGTCTCCCCCAAGAAACAAATGTACGTAAGCTGCCATTTCCTCCTGTAAATGATGCTAAAAACATATGTGAACAGCACCATTCTGGGGGAGAACCCCCAGGTCGCCAAAGATCAACTTTCGAAAACAGCTGCTCTGGATTA
>NW_012156062.1:3535168-3543467 GCF_000956105.1 Propithecus coquereli
TTACCTAATATCTTCTCCCCCTTTTAGTAACAGCAACTTGATTTTCCTCTGGTGAACAACCTTCCCTCACTTGTAATCCATATGATTTGGATGGGATCAACCCCACTTCCAAATCCAGAGGTGGGCATGTGACGTAGGCCTATTCAGAGTTACTATAATGGGTTCAGTGAACGGCAGGTGACTCAATTAAAAGCATTGAGAATTACTCTTAGGACTTTTACTAGGACCATTGGCATAAAAAAAACCTCTATTTTTGCTATAATCGGATGTAAATATGGGGCTGAGATCAAAATTAGAGGAAGCAAGTAGCTGAGTAAGAGCCAGGCATAATTGGATTAAATTTCTGGTTCCGATGTGTGACTTTAGAGAACTTGACTTCTCCATACCTCAGTTTTCTGTTTTGTAAAGTGTGGGTAATAGTTGTGTTAACTTTCTAGAGGTGATGCCAACCTTTAAATGACAGCTGTGTCCTTCTTACATATCAGCAAGGAATTCCTAAGGCATATGTCCTTAGATAATACGTGAATAGTGCTGAGCACAAAGGCTAGCTCAGAGTAAACAATAGATTATTAAAAAGATAGTTAATGATAGAATTAAAACAGAACTTAAGTCTTTAGGCCCTGTATAACACAATGCCTTCTGAGACATAAATAGTTTTAATAAAAGTAATAAATTAGTTTTAATAAAAATTTTAATTTTGTGCATTTCCCGGAAAGAATTTGTCATACAGTCATGAGAACAGAAGACGAACATCTGATTATTGATATTGTTATTTACTAGTGGTGTAATTTGGGGCAAGTTATTTTATTGTTTATTTTCATTATCTTATACTGTGTAACAAAATATCCTCAAAAGTTAGTGGCATAAAACCACCCTGTATTGTGCTCCTGGTTTCTGTGGGTCAGGATTTCAACATGACACAGGGAGAAGACTCATCTCCACTACACTCAGCTTCAGCTGGTAGGCCTCAAAGACTGGGCTCTAGAACCATCACTTCATTTCTATCTGGTGGGAGATGCTGGGATGCCTCCAACAGCCAGAGCCTGGGCTGTGGGGCTCCTTGGGCATCTCTCTCTATCTTTGTCTGTCTTTGCACGTGGTCTTTCTAGTATGGTGGCTTCTAGGTAGCCTTACTTCTTACACATCAAATAGAGTTTTAAGATGTGTGTCTTGAGAGAGAAAGAGAGAGTGCACCAGGCCAAAGCTGTATCCCCTTTTCCAACCTAGCCTCAGAAAACACGTGCATCGCTCTTGCTGCCTTACGTTCTTTAGAAGCAGTTCGCTAAGGCCACTTGCATTCAAGGAAAGAATTAGAGCCTACCTTTTAATGGGATGTTTTAAAACCATCAAGCTCCCCAAGGTTCATAATAACCTCTTTATTAATTAATGCTGTGGACAAGTTACTGTAAATACTTGGGGTGGGAGCGAGGCCTAAGCAGCTACATAAAGCGAGAAAAGACTTTATTTCTGTCCTTATGGAGATTACAATTTAGTTGGGGAAGGTAACACTTTCCCAAGAAAAGATAACCAAGAATATCTTTGAATAAAAAGCTCCAAATGATAAATGGTGCTTCTAATGAGGAAGAGCTACACTTCTTTAGCTCCAGCCCTACCACTCACACGCCACATGACAATAACCACGACATTCAGCGTCTCTGGATTTCCACCTACCAGAGCTTATGGGCGTGGGGTGGAGCCCGTGAGGAGACCGGGGAGCCCTCTGCTACTTCCTCAGTGCTCCTTTAAGGAGAAAATCTGGCACACTACAGACTGTGAAAGAGGATTGACTTCAATTTACTAATATCTTAAAGTTGATCAAGTACGTCATATGCGCAAGGTGCTCTGCCAAGTGCTGCAGGGAACCCAGAGATAAATTAACCCATATGTACTTAATGAACTGGCGCATCTATATCTGTATTATTCAATACATTATACAGGTAATATCTAGTTGTCCCCTCAGTATCTATAGGGTATTGGTTCCAGGACCTCCTTTGAATACCCAAATCCAGGAACACTGAAATCCCTGATATAAAATGGCATAGTTTTTGCATATAACCTCTGCCTATCCTCCTGTATATTTTAAGTCATCTCTATATGACTTACAATGTTGAACACAATGTAAATACTACATAAATAGTTGTTATACTGTATTGTTTAGGGAACGATGACAAGGAAAATGTCTGCATAGGTACAGGTGCAATTTTCTTTTGAATGTTTTTGATCTGTAGTTGGTTGAACCCACGAATGTAGAATCCATGGGTCTGGAGGGCTGATTGTATATATTCCTACAAATCTCCAGACAGGAAAAAATTATATTTCTTTGCCATATATTACGTAAAACAAATAGAAAAGGAAACATATGAATACCAGGTATATATTAATCTAATATATAAAACATTCACAACTCTAAGACATTAATACATACATAGTTTGTGTATAAATTTAACAATTATATGTCAAATGATTGTCTGCACTGACTAACAACTTTTGGGGCGATGGACGTGCCGTCTGCAGAGGCGGCACACTCAGTTACAGTTGCTTCTGTGCCTAATTTGGGCAACTTACTAACCCTTACTAAACCTAAGTAGCCACATGCATAGAGTAAGGGGCTTGACCTGTGTACTTTACAAGCTTCCTTCAAACTCTTAAAAAGGCATTGAATGAGATTTGTTTTTTGTTTATGACCATCTGTGACTCAAACACATGGGTTAAAATGTTCTGGTTTCTTTCTTTAACATCTGTTGGGTTTCTATGGTGTAAATGCTTGAATATATTCAGAATGTCCTTTAGATAAACTTATCTATTGAGTACTCTATAAAGCAAAAGGAGAAAATCCTTCTTACAAGAACAACCTTGTACTGCATTCAGATTTTTTTACATTACAAAGTGCACCATATTTATATTTACAAATATTAACATTAGTGCCTTGCCTTATGTGTCCCTGGACGTTGTTGAAGTGTTTCATTGGTTAGAATTCTGATTTTATCTATCTCCTGGGCTTCTCTGCTCTTGCCCTTTTAAGGTCCTTTTCTGGCTAGTCACAAGCACTTCTGGGCCCCAACCCAAAACCTCCTTGACGGGTAAACAGTGTATTCCCGTATAAGAGGGACGAGACTAAATCTTAGCAGTCAGCACTCCTGGAAAAATTATCTATTAGGGCCAGGCAAGCTGAACTTCAGGAAAATTACTAAATTACACTCAATTATAGAATGCCCCACTCCTGACGTCCTGGCAGAGGAGTCTGCCTAGATTTTTGAGGGGGAGGGGAATGTCGGTTTATGCGCATTGCTTTCTTTAATCCTCAATCTTACACGATGAGCAGCATGAGGCACAAGAGGGCTAGGTGACCTGCTTGAGGTGAAAAATCTAGCGCGGGTGCAGGAGCCGGGAAGGAAGGTTGACTCGGACGCGTGCCCCAGAGCACCTCTGCGGAGGTCCCTGCCCTGGCTAGTAGCACCGGCCCAGCAGCACCAGGCATGTCTGGCAAGCAACTCTGTGTGTGTGTGGGGGGTGTCCCGGGGCTGAGGTTGTAATACCCTTGGGCAGTGGTGGCTCACGGCAGGGGAACTGGCGGCTGGTAGGTCAGAGTGCAGCAAGCATCCTGCATTTTAGTTCAGGAGCCCTGTGGATGAAAGAAAAAAGCTTTCCATTTCAGTATTTTTAAGGGTAATTTGTCGTGCTTTTTGAACCAAGGGGCCTTAAATTTTCATTTGGCACTGGACTGTGCAAATTATGTAGCCGGTCCTGGTTATTATGTTTTAATCATCTTATCCACATATTAATTTCAATCTTATGTTCAACTGCAAGTTCTCTCCTCCCTTTTCTGTAAGCTCCCCCCGTGTCAGGTCTGGAGAAGGGCAAGATCACTTTCGTAGACGTGATGGGACGGCCTCTTGTCCGTGGTGGTGAAGATGTTGTTTGCTTTCTGCTGCTCATCATGATCACGCTGACTCCTTGTCTAAAGATTTGGGGTGGGCAGGTGGAGGCCCCTTCCAATCCTGCTGAAGAGGAACTCAATGTCAAGGAGCTTCTCTAAGCAATGGTCATCTTTCCCAGGTTGTGGCAACCACTTTTGGCTGGTCTCTAATCGGTATCAACAGTTTCATGCAACATTATCTGAAGCAGGCAGGAACTGTCGGTTGACCAGGTCTCTAATAATACCCTCTGTGGCCTCAACTCTGGAGGCTAAGAGCACAGGCAAGCACCATCTTCTGTACCCCCAGGGGAGGTCCCTCTCTGCCATGCTAATTCTCCCCTATTCTCTAGTAGCCCTTGGGCAGATTGACCATTCTGGTGGCTCAGACAACACCTAACTGGGGAGCAAAGTACCATTTCTCACCATCTTTCAGTTACCCAAGAACTTCAAAAGCAAGTCTTCTCAAACTTAGCTCACAGTTTTTGAGACAGAAAGCAGTCAAAAAAGGTTGTTAATGGAGGAAGATGGCCTCTGCTTGCAAACACTACCTTCCTCCCCTTCCCCTGAAAAGCCCCGTTTGGAGGCGTTAGAGTTCCCTCTTGTATCTCTTGTGGATAGAGGATGTCAAGCCGGGTCATCTTCTCTCGTTTCTGCAGGTAGACCCTGCAGGCAGAGCCCTCTTGGAACTTAAATTTCGTATCTCTGCTTTCAACAAAACACTAACTCCTCTTCAATCCCTGCAATCATTTGGTAATCCCGTAGGGCAGGAAAAGATCTTAATTAGCAGTACCTCACAAAATCCTGTTATCCACAGTAAGACATATCATTTTGCACGTTAAACGCAGTAAATACACATGTCAACGTCATGAATAAATATTTACAGAGTGCCTGTTAGGAGCATAACATTTAGGGAGATTCTGTGTCAGGCTTAGTCCTTATCCTTGAGGACTTTTTAAAGGAGTTGGTGAGAAGGCACATAAACATAAAGATATCAGGAACAATGCATGATACTACATGTGAAGTGCAAAAAGAATGGTATAAACAATAAGGGTCGTATGAAGTTGGAGAGAGGAGAGATTTCTGTGGCAGGAAGTGTTTGCAGCGACACAGAGCACGGAGGGCACAGAACACAGGGGTCTTGAAGGCTGTGGGCTCTGGTGGGAGGAGAGGGGACACCAAACTCCTGGGCTCGACCCTAGTGAGCAGAGGCTTGGAAAAGGGGAGTCGGTGTGAGCTGCTGGCAGCCAACACTCCCAGCAGCTGGGCAGTGGGTGTGTGAGCTCAGCAAGGTAGGTCTGGGAGGACCAAGGCCAGCGCCCCGTGGAGTCCTACATTACTATGCAGGTCAAGGTCACTGTCCGTTCTACTTCACTTTCCTGGACCCAGGTTGGGCACCAAGGCCCGCCCACCCAAAAAACCAGAGCCTACGGCAAAGCCTTCTAGTGGTAGTGACCCAAAGAAGAGGCCAAAGCTTTGACATTTCTTTTCCTTGCTGTAGGCCAACAGCTCTTCCAGGCAGGAAGGGTGTCCCCACACAATTCTCTGTAAACCCAAGCAAGGCAGTTGCGGTTCTTCAGTACAAACAGCCTCAGGGGGCAGGAATTGGGACAGAGTGTGTGTAGTTTTCCTATTTTCCAGTTATACAAGGAAATAACATTGGCTTTGAAGTTGCAATATCTATGATTTATGGTATTCCGAAAATTGATTCATATTGAATCATTTTATAGTATCAGACCAGCACACTTCCTCATTAAGTAGAAAAACAAGCCAGAGACAAATCTGTTTTAGACTTCCAGATTTTCTTACTGTAATTGAACCATGAAGCTTTAACACTGAGAATAGAAAGAAATGGAATGATACAGTTTTAAATCTGTACGAATTCCAACGAGGACAAAGGAAATGGTGGCTTTTGTGGAGCAGGTGGAGGTGAAGTGGGGGAGGGAGAAGGACAGGAATGAATTGTTCCAGATCAAAGAAGAAAACCAGCATCATGTTAAAAACATTGAACTGCTTTGCTCAAAATTGACTCGATATTTCTAATGTAACTCATTTTTAGAATTTTATACACATGGACACACAAAATGGGATCATAAGGTTTTGTGACCTTTTTTAAAAAAATAAATAATGAATATTTTCATCTATTATAAACATTTTTTCTAAAACATGTCTTTAAATGGATAGTCTTCCGCTTTATGAATGTGTCATAATATATTTAATCATCTATTGAACATTTAATTTATTTGCAGGGCAGTGACATTTTGATTTTAATTATATACAGGACCAAACAAAGTACCCTGAATAAATAGGCTGGATTAATATTGTTTGGTTATAGGATTGCCTTTGTCAGTAAACGAAATTTGTAAAAGTACATCTGCATTTCGGAACAACAGAATTACTGAGGTTGTGTTCTTACTGAAATGCCTCATGTGATGAAGACCAGTGCTATTTAAAAGTACAATTTTATTTTAAAATTATCCAACAAATATGTATTATACTTCCACAAACAGAATTTTCCATTCCAAGACTTCTGAGGTTAAGGAAATTGGTATAATCCTTATTTCCACAGTAAAATTAAAATAATTCCACAATAAACTCATTATACTAAGCAGTTAGTGACTCCAAGAGAATGATTTTTAATTAGAGAAAACCCAACAAATGACATTTAATCACTAGCTTTTTTCATAAGTCATTCATCACTAAGAAAACTTGAGAAATACCACTTGCTCTGAAAGTCAATACAAACCACACCATTGTTCAGGCCCTGAGATGTTCTAGAGACTGAGACGTGCGCTCAGCCCCAGGGTCCGGCTGGCATGTCTTACAAGCTCTTGCTTAGAAACCGAGTAGGGTGACACTGTTGATCTCTGTGGTTACTTCTAGCCCAAGAACAGAAATTCACGTAAAGATGGGCCCAGGGGTGGGGTATTGCATCTCTATGATTTTGAGCTCTTTAGAACACACGTACACTCTTAATTTAAAACAAACATCAAAAGACCGATTCCAAACTCAACTATATCACTAGCTGCCTCGGATTCCACCTTCGTGTCCGTTTCTGCATTTATAAAGTGAGTGATTAAACTAGAACACATACAGACTCGTAGATTTTTAATACTGGCAGGTACTGCTTTGAATCGATCAATCCCTCCCTTTTCCAAATAAGAAGCTTCGTGGCAGAGGTCAGGTGACCGGTCTGGGGCAGAGCAGAGTGAGGGCCACGCTCAAGTCCAGGCCCGGACCGTTTAGCATCCGCATCCGGTGTCCTTTCCCTTGGCCGCCAATCTGTAGCTGCTTTGCTCTATTTTGCTCTGATATTTATGAATTTATACTAGGGTTAATACTATAAACATTATGACTAGAATCTTATAAATTTGTCGTTTTTTTAGATTGCTTAAAATTGGCCATTAGCTAAGCATATTCGAGCGCTCTTTAAATAGAAGAATGCTGTTTTGGTCTTCATCCTTTGAGGATAAACTTAAACCACGATCTATCATTCTTGACTCTATATTTGCCTGCTCGCAGACTCAATCCTGTGGCTAAAAGCGTAGCCAAAAATAGTAACACAGAAAAACAGATACAAACAAGTGGTAACACAGGGGTAAGCAAATGATGGCAGAGCAGCCTGTGCTGTTTATTAGATTCGAATCTTAAAACAGGAGCAGGGATAATCCAGTGGACACAGTCTTATTTTGAAATGAAATGCTTTATATTATTTCAAGCATCAGCTGTCCTTGGAGTTAATGTTAATTCAGCTTTGCAACAAGTAACTTTGTAGATGACATAGTGTATCAACAGATTTGCCTACAGCTGGGACCAGATTCAGATAATCTTGGCTCCTTCTCCGGAAGCTGAAATCTTCAAGCAAGTCTTAACTCGCAGACAGTGGTAGGAGCCTTCTCCAGAGGCAGCGAGGTAGGAGGCGGGGAGGCTTCTCTGAGCCCAATCATTTTCTCTGATGCAGGTGTTGTGGGGTAGATTAGGTGTTATTAGCAGCTAGAACCAACAGCGCATCAGGGGTGGGGACCCCAGAACTACGCAGCAAGCTGGGAACTGCACGTTGCTTAGTCATGCAGAAATTCACGTGGAGGAGTTCTGCGCAGGCCCAGGGGGTGGAGCTTCCTTTTCTGATCGTTTCTTCATCATGGACATGGCATTTCTTTCTTTTTTTTTTTTTTTGAAATCTACATTTTTAATTACTTATTTATTTTTAATTGGCAGTGATTGTGTGTATTATGGGGTACAATGATGTTCTGACCTATGTATACATTATAGAAAGATTCAATGAAGCTAATTAACATTCACCTAACCAACTTATTTTTCTGTGGGGGGAACATTAAAAATCTATTCTTTTAACAATTTTGAAATGTACAATACACTATCATTAAC
>NW_012156062.1:3544412-3556191 GCF_000956105.1 Propithecus coquereli
TCAGTCAAGGCCCAGTGGGAAAAATATGGCATATTTAAAGTAGGACAAATTAAGGGAGGGTTTAGTAAAGGGGCTATTTATGAAAGTGTGCTCAGGTGAGGGAAACAAAAAGGAATAGCTGGGCTGTTACCCATCCTTAGGCACGAAGTGGTAAGTGAGAGAGTTGTCACAAGAACCTGAAAAGAGAGAGACTTGCAGAGAGACCCTTTGTGACGGGACCTGTGGCAGGTTTTGGGACGCAGCCAGCCAGAGGCAACCTCCAGGGCGGGAGTGGGGGAGGAAGTGCCTGCTTCGTCCTCATCCCTCGCTCAGATCTCCTGCTGCGACTCCGCATGGGCCCAGCCGCAGTCAAGGCGCAAGCAGCCCCTGGCGTCCTCCATGGAGAACGGTGTCCTGGGCTCCAGAGGGGCAGACAGGACGTCTGGTGCCACCACGCCTTTGGCCCCTCAGCATCCACTTGTGTCTCCATCACAAGGGACACATGAAGTCCCATCAGCTACTGAATCATGACGGGGTGACGTCAATTCAGTCATAACCATTCCTGAAACGAAATCACTAATGACCACTGAGGTTCTTCACGTAAGGCAGCAGGGGAGAAAGGAACAAGAAATAACACCAGCAACAGCTGATGCTGTCCCCAGATCTGTAACCGGACACACGGCATAATTTGGTAATCAGAGCTCCTTGTTCTTTTCTTTTCTTTTTTTTTTTGTCTTTTTCTTTCTTTTTTTTGAGACAGAGTCTCACTGTGTCGCCGGGGCTAGAGTGCCGTGGCGTCAGCCTAGCTCACAGCAACCTCAAACTCCTGGGCTCAAGCGATCCTCCTGCCTCAGCCTCCTGAGCAGCTGGGACTGCAGGCATGCGCCACCACTAATTTTTTCTATTTTTAGTACAGACGGGGTCTTGTTCTTGCTCAGGCTGGTCTCGAACTCCTGACCTCAAACTAACCTCCTGCCTCGGCCTCCCAGAGTGCTAGGATTCCAGGCGTGAGCCGCGGTGCCGGCCCGAGCTCCTTTTCCTACCACGTATTCTATTTCTGTGCTCCCCTTTCCCTTTGCCAGTACTGTAGTCGGACAGGGATTCTCTCCGGGTAGGATAATCCAAACTTTCATTCCTCTAAGATTCTAAAATAAATAAGCAAATCAATCTCAGAATCTTATTTTGAGTGTCTGTTTTCTGAAGTTATTTTTGGTACCGTTAACAAATGCAGCAGGAAATGCACGGCAATGCAAATGAAGATAACACGGGAGAAGTTAATAAAAGAACCTGCACGAAGGCGTGGGCGGGTATAAGGAAGACCCACGCTACGATTCTGGAGCTCCCCAGGCTACCGACAGGGGCAATGCCATGGAGAACACACCTTCAGAAGAACTGGCCAAAACCACACAGAAGCCAGAGAACAAAAACGGCCTGTCGATGTGCAGACAGAGCAGCTCCTTGGAGCAGAGAACAAAGTGGGGAAAGGTGAGAGAGGATCTTGAAGGGCAAACAAAAGATCTCTGGCACCTTTATACAGTATTCCTAAAACGCAAGTCCAATGATTCTTAAAGCAAAACAAAATTCCACCTTTCATGGCTTCCCATTGTCTGTAGAATAAAATCCCAGCTACTTAATATGATACCTACACACTTCCACAATCTGTCCTCATCACAGCCGTCCCAATTCATGCCACTATTTGTGCTATTTACTTTGCAGTTTTGTTCCCCTTTACAACTCATACCAGAAAGCAATTCTCCCTCATCTGTTCTTTTTTCTTTTTTTTTTTTTTTGAGGCAGAGTCTCGCTCTGTTGCCCGGGCTAGAGTGCTGTGGCGTCAGCCTAGCTCGCAGCAACCTCAAACTCCTGGGCTCAAGCGATCCTCCTGCCTCAGCCTCCCGAGTAGCTGGGACTATAGGCACATGCCACCATGTCCCGCTAATTTTTTTTTCTATATTTAGTTGCCCATCTAATTTATTTTTATTTTTAGTAGAGATGGGGGTCTTGCTCTTGCTCAGGCTGGTCTCCAACTCCTGACCTCAAACTAACCTCCTGCCTCAGCCTCCCAGAGTGCTAGGATTCCAGGCATGAGCCACCACGCCCGGCCTCATCTGTTCTTAAAACTAGTTTAAAATTCTGTCCTCCTGTCAAGGGTACATTTGAGTGTAGTTCCTTCTTTCTTTTCTCATTGTACTTCTTTCAGACATAGTGTTCTTTTCATTAATGTGGGCCTTACCGCATTCATGAATCGCCTTAGGGGCTTTGATTATTTCATTTAATTCTCATAGGAATCTGGCAATATGGCTATTTTTGCCCCTTATTACAGATGAAGAACCGGAGTCCCGGAGAGCTCTGGCTGTAAGCGCCTTCCCCGCTGGCGAGTCTCGGCATTGCCGATGTCGGGATGGCGGGGCGACGGGAGCCTGCTGCCTTGGTGTGACGCGAGGACAACACGCCTCCTGTGAAGGAATCCTGCCAAGTGTTTGGCCTGAATCTGATCCGGTTTTCACATCCGACAATCGGTTTTCAGAGAATGTGGAGAAGAGCGAATCATGCCGAAATACACAATGAAGAAGAAACAATCAGACCAAAACATGAATTGGATTCCTATAAGGCAATTGCTCTGATTTCTGCCACAGGTCAATTTTAGGGTGAAAAAGGGAGATGGAAAACCATTCTCGATTACGAGACACACGGGTTATAATCACCAGATACAGCAGGTTCGTGTCAACGGGATAAGTCACGAAGCCCGGAGCGGCCGCGGCGGGACCGGCTCGTGCTGGCGCGTGCAGCGGGCGGGGGTGCTGTCCGCGCCGCTCTGTGGCGACGGCTTCTGACTTGGAGCGCCGGGCTCTGCCGGGACGGTCGGCAGGAAGCTGGGGCTAATGGCCTCGAGAGTAGCCCTCGGCCAGTGACGGAGGGACGGGGGCTTCCGAGCCTCTTCTGGGCGGACGACTCCGTGCGGTCTCCACCGGTCCCCGGAGCCCCAGTGGGTCCATCCCCACGTCCTCACGGAGGTCGCCTCGCTCGCACACCCTGCGGGGACGTCCTTCTTCCGTCCCCCTTCTCCGCTGCTCTGCTGGATCACGTTCCAAACGGATGACCAGCGCCCACGCCCTTTCCTCCGGGTCCGCTTCTGGGGGACGCAGCTCGAAACGGCGTCAAAACTCTGGTCTTTCCGCCGGACAGCCCCGCTTCCCTCCTCCAGGCTGCCCGCGACACAGCGCGGGGCGCAGTCCACACACAGGGGCCGGGTTTGGGGCCTCGCGAGCCGGGCTCGCCCCAGGCTTCAGCGCCTGCTGAGTGCTCGGCTCAGGCCGCGGAAGCTCCCTGCGCCTCGCGTTGTTGTTGGTGAAACAGTTCACTCTAGAGACGTTCCTCCATTTCCACTCCGAACGCAATGACCTTTCATAGATGACGGCTCTTCTGCCACTTGGAGGTGTGTCTGGCGCTGCCCCTGTTTACGAGCATCCATGAATGTTCATAACTCCTGGTAGTAACACGGAAGCAACTCACGGCGCGGCGGTGTGATAGCTTGAATACAATCTCGTTGTACTTTTGCGTAAATGGACTTAGAGCAGCGTCTGGGAACACGGCGCGCTGTGACTCCAGGGGCTGCTGCGCCGGCCGGGGAGACCGAGCGAGCGAGCGGGTGCGAGGGCGAGAAGGACACGCCCCATCCTGACGGAAGAGGTCGTGTCTCCCTCGAGATTTTAAGTCCCTAGATGGCAGAAGCAGTGTTTTATTCATCCGAGATATTTTCTTATAGTGATTTTGCAAAAATGAAGACAAATTTCACACTCTACAACTTTCTCTTCATAATACATTTGCAGGATTCACAATACAGCAAACAAGCCAAGTAAGCAGCAGCACCCTCGACCGGAAGGCCCACTTACCACATCTGCTCTCGTTCGCTTCCGCTTCTGCATAGCAAATTTCCTTCTTTCACTTCTCTGTGCCGTTGCCACCTCACCGGATTGTTTTAATTCATCTGGTTCTTTCATGCAATCTGTTATGGGAGCTTTCTTCTCCTGATTCTCAGCTTTTGGATTTCATCTTTTAAATATCGACCTGGTCTTCTTTGTCTCCTTAATGTACTGGGGTGATTTCTGGAGTTTGAAACTTTATTTTCATTTGTATGACTGATTTCAGCTAATTTTCAACTTCAGTATGTATAACATCTATAGTGACCAATAATATATACACAACCACAAATCAGCTTTCTCTTAATAACAATTTAATAATATTACTTAGTGACTGTCTCTCGCCTATTTAGTATTTCTTAAACTCTTCTTCCCCAATAAATACAGACGGTTAAATCCCTCTTCCTACTCTTAAATTGTCTCCTTTTATTATTTCTATCCTTTATCAGGTTTATTATCTACTTAAATGATGTCTTATTCTGCGGGTTTATATCTAGACCAGTGCTGCTCAGGAGAAATTTCTAAGTTGGTGGAAATGTTCTCTATCTGTGCTGTCCAATAAGGTAGTGACCAGTCACATATGGCTACTGAGCACTTGAAATGTGGCTAGTGTGACTGAGGAACTGCAATTTTAATTTAATCTACTTTTAATCAATTTAAATTGAAATAGCCACCTATGGCTAATGGCTACTACATTGAAAAGCATAGATCTAGACTTTGTCTTAATTTATACAACAGAAATACCTTTCATATTTACTTTTTTAGTTGCTTTCTTCAGATAGCTATATAACCTGGCCTAAACTACTATGAAAAAATATTATTGGTGTATGCAAATTATGTATTCCAAAATGATTGATTTCTATTGTACTCTAAAATATAGTACTTCAAAAGAAAAATTAGGGAAAGCAATGTGGTTGATGGAATTATTTCTATTATCTTAGAACACTAATAACTAGTTTGACCACTCAGCAATCTGTGATTGTGCATAAGGTAGGGAAAAATCTTATGCCACCCACATCATTTTTAGATGAAGAAAATTTACACAGAGACCAACAACTTGTTCAACTTGCCCCTAAGTAAAATTGTGAAATAAGTTAAGTATTTTTGAGTTCTCTCTTCCCTCTATTTTCTCCCTCCTGTTTAGTCTCCTTCTTTCTAGTAAGGGGCCCAGCGCCATCGTATTTGGCCAGCTGACCACACTGCCACGTCCCCTCCGCTGCCTCTCACCGGGGAACCTCACTGTGCACCCCTGCAACCAACTTGCTTACAGCAACTTGCTCGTAATTGAGAAGACTTCGTTCTCTCCCCACTGAAAATTTTCTCTGTGGAGCAATATGGCTCTGAGGTTGGAGGACAGGCTTGGGCATGTGATGCCCATCCTGGATTTGTTAGCCGAGTGGCCTTGGTTTGAGCAAGTCCCTTCACCTCTTAGGTCCCATTTCCTCATCTATAATGTGGGCATAATAACGGTCCCTACACATGACATCAGTGCGAATATTAAATAAAATACCACACGGAAAGTGTTTAATCTACTGCTAGATAAGTAGTAACTCTCAAATAAATGTTGTTGTTATAAATAAGTTTGTTTTCTTAGGGAAAAATGACGTATATGCTCCCAAATGAGTGTCTAAGGATAAAATTTTAACAATAGTAAGTAGAGAGTTTGGGGGAGAGATTCGTAATGCTCCCCACAGGGTCCTCAACATACAGCTTTGTTGAACGAATGAATGAATGACGAGTGAATGAATTACTCTGACAGAAAAATGTCCTGTTCTCCACATGCTCAAGGTCACTAGCTCAGCCAGTAGCAGAGGCCGCAGCAAGAATTCCAGCTTTAAGCTATTACCAGTGGTACCTGTAACTGCAGAGTGGGATTTTAAGTTTCTACTTTATGTTCTCCCTTGTTTGAATTTCTTATACGCATGGATTATCTCTGTAATAAGAAAAAGCAATCACCGTATGTATAATTATGCTCATAAAGTAGCCACAGAGCAGCACCGAGAAGCTTGCGTTGGTGTCTCAGTCCCGTATGTGGACCCTCAGGATGTGATTCCCGACTGAAGATTTGTAACGTTTGGCAGCTTTAACTAAAAAGTCTGATAGTCCTTTTTTTATTAGTATTTTATTTATGGTCAGCAATGTAAAAAAAAGTAAGATTCACATGAAAGTGACATAACAGGCCCTCAACACACACACGTGCACACACATAGTGTTATAAAAATTCGATACAGGAAATTCTAGTCAGAACACGTTAACACACTTACCAAACTTCGCGGTGATCAAAGCTATGACGTCATTATGCAGTTTTAATAGAGCGATACTTTTCTCAGAAAGAGACAAAGAGACTGGAAAACAACAACAAAAAAACTGTCTCTCTTCAAAGCCAGTCGCTATTGCACAATATTTTTTCCTAATCCATGTGGAGTATAGTGGAAAATAATTTGATAATTTGCTTTCAGAATGGGCATTTGTATTGAGAATGCTTTGCAATTAGTGGAATATGATATATTAATAAGTGAATCAACTTAATAGAAATCCTAAGGTTCATATTTTTCCACTTGTAGCTCCTAGATTTAACCTAACAACAACAAAAGGAAGTTTCTTATTCTAGTAATATATCATGTGCTTAAATTCATGGCATCATGCATTACTGATTTGGATATATTTGCAAAACTTACGTGATATAGCCCTGGTGAGATCCTGTGAAACACAACCTCTGAATATGTTGTGAGCCTCTAAATTGCACAAAACTTCTCAGTAAAACATTCCTATCTCTAATATGTTTGCCAAAATAATGAATCATAGTAGGCTGCTGTCGGTAAGCTCGCAGCCAGTGACGTGTGTTCCTTTTGCTTTCCTTTAACGTTCGAGCAATTGGTTGGAGTTGTTATCACCAAAACCAAACTGCTGGGAGCGTTCTGATCTGTAGGATTTTTTATGCCTCACTCAGTTGATCTTCTGAAAAGCTTGTGATGGGTACTTATCACTGACTCAGTTACAATTTGTCAAAATCATGAATAAAACAAATATACTCCCCCACTTCTCTTCCTCCAACCTGTTTTTATAATTCCACTTCATTTCCCTGGCATACCAGTGTGGGGCCAGCCGGGGGCATTCATTGAAAAGTTGGCAAAAGTGATAAATAGAGTATTCAAACTTTGGGGTATGTCACTACCTCTACTACCCAGTTTTTCACTTGTACAATGAAGATATTCACACTTACAGAACATGTGAGCACTTACTGAAATATCTTAAGGCATTTAAAAATAGCTGTTTAATTTGTAAAATAGTATATATTCACTGCAAAATTTTTTAAGATACAAAAAGCATAAAGAACAAAATAAAAGCATTATTTCACTCTCTAGAGATAACCACGAATATTTTTTCTTTTTTTTAAACCAGAAGATTCACATACAATCTTGTATTCTGCTTTTTTCACTTCATCTTATAGTAAGTCACCTATCCTAATCACTAAATAATAAAGCCTCATTTCTAAACTGTAAAATGCTATACAAATAAAGGTCCATGCCCCATTGCTATTCTGCAGTCTTCAATTCTGAGTCTGAAAAAGACTACTGCATTACTAAGAGAAGCCGAAAAGTCTATCTGCCTGGCAATTTTCAGGACAGTGTGATTCCTCAGTGCCGGAATTGACCGTGTGGTTGGTTGAATTGAGATGGACTTTCTATTTTCAAGTTAATATCAGATTGAAAATTGTAGGGAGTACTCATCAAATAACGGCAGACCTGGGCTAACGCTGTAAAAATACAATCACGATTTAGGTAGAGAAGCATCTTCAAATTTTACTTTAAATTTTCTAAACATTTCACCAAGCAGTATGGAAAGCACGAGTTTTGTCAACCGCTCCTCCATGAGAGAAGCTGGGGCCATTTTGTGGAAGCTCTGAAAACAAATGAAAGAATTTTTCTTTTGTGTGCTACTGCAAGACTAGGAAATTAGCAAATTATTCAATAATAAAAAGGCCATATTTAAGCTATGGGGATTTGGGATTGAAAAAAACATTTGAGGAATTTTAAAATAACAGGGATAGATGAATAGAGCAGTTCCACACAAATTTACATATGAAATACCAAGAAATTTCTTTACTTTTGACTGTTATAAAAGAAACAGAAGTGATGGCCTGGGAAAGAGAAAGCCTTTTCCTTATGCCTTGGTGACATAAACATAGATGTCACTTGGCCCAGTGGGATCTCAGTGCGCCAGAGTTGTCTGGGATCCCATTGCACACTGGCGATAGAGCGGTCCCCGTAGCCTGTATTTAAACTCTGCGCCAGCTGGGGAACACCCCTGGCACGGCCTCAAAATCAGTGGCGCAGCTGTTAATTTCCACAATTTGCTCCAGTTCTGAGGCTGTTGCCAGATTAGGAAGGCAGAGGGCCATATGGACAAAAGGCATACCAGAGCCCTTGCAATTGCTAGAACATTCCGGAGAGATCTAGTTCAGTGGGACTAGTTTGTATCACAATTTACTTCAGTTCAGGGCTATAGGCACAGTTATAGGGAAACAGCATGAAATGAAGCATCCATCAGTTATTCAAGGTCTGTCAGCTGAGTTCACAAATTCTGATAATTTAGAAACTTTCTTAGACCTTTCTTAACTGTTTTTTAAAATTGAGGTGTAAGTTACATAAGTAAAATTTACACTTTTTAGTGTATAATTCTATGAGCTTTGACAAAAGTATACAGCTGTTCCTTGGTATCCATGGGGGATTGGTTCCAGGATCCCTGTGGATAACAAAATCTATGGATGCTCAAGTCCCTTATGTAAAATGGTGCAGTATTTGCATGGAACCTACACACATCTTCCTATATGCTTTAAATCGTCTCTAGATTACTTATGATACCTCATGCAAGGTAAATGCTATATAAATAGTTGTTATATGGTATTGTTTAAAGAATAATGACGAGGAAAAAAGTCTGTACATATTCAATACAAATGCAATCATCCATTTTTTTCTTCCAATATTTTTTATCCTCTGTTGGTTGAATCCACTGATGTGGAAACCATGGATATGAAGGACCAACTGTACGGGTGTTTTACCACCAGCACAATCAAGATAAAGTATCATAGTTTCCCAGAATGTTCTATTACCCCCTTGGAGTCAACCACTGTCTACCACCAACCACTGACAAGCACTATCAGTTTTCTGTTACTTTAATTTTGCCTTTTATAAGGTGTTACATCAAGTAGAATCGAACATATAATTGATGCAGTGTGCAGCCATTTGAGTCTGACTTCTCTCACCTAGAATATTGCATTTGAGATTCATCCATGTTGCTGTGTGAATCAGTACTTTGCTCCTTCCCGTTGCTGAGTGGTATTCTGTTCCATGTTAGTTTATCCATTTGCAAGTGGAAGAATATTTGAGCTATTTCCAGTTTTGGTGATTGTGAATAAAGCATTTTTGTTATTGTTGCCTATGCTTCTGAGGTCTTAGCCATGAAATTTTGCCTAGACCAATGTCCTGAAGTGTTTCCACGATGTTTTCTTCTAGTAGTTTTATAGCTTCAGGTCTCTTACTTTTAAGTCTTTAATCCATCTTGAGTGGATTTTTGTATTTGGTGAGAGATAGGCATTTAGTTTCATTCCTCTGCATATGGACAGCGAATTTTCTCAACACTGTTTATTAATTTATTTAGAGATGGGGTCTCGCTCTGGCTCAGGCTGGTCTCTAACTCCTGAGCTCAAGCGATCCTCCCACCTTGGCCTCCCAGAGTGCTAGGATTACAGGCGTGCGCCACTGTGCCCGGCCAGCACCATTTATTGAAGAGGCTGTCCTTTCCTCAATGTACATTCTTAGTGCCTTTGTCAAACATCAGTTGGCTGTTAATTCATGGACTTATTTCTGGATTCTTTATTTTGTTCCGTTGGTCTGTGTGTCTGTTTTAATACCAATGCCATGCTGTGTTGGTTACTACAGGCTTGTAATATTAATAAATTTCGAAGTCAGGCAGTATGACGACCCCAGCTTTATTCTTTTTGGTCAGTATTGCTTTGGCTGTTTGGGCTCTTTTTTTGTTTCATGTGAATTTTAGGACTACAACACAATTTTTTCAAAGACTGTCCTTTTTTCATTGACCTGTCTTTGTGTCTTTGTTGAAAATTTATTGACCACATATGTGTGGATCTATTTCTGTTCCAATAATTTATGTCCCTGTCCTTTTGCCAGGACCACACTTTCTTGATTATTGTAAGAAGTCTTGAAATCAAGTTGTATGAGTCCTCTAACTTTTTCCTCTTTTTAAAATGAATTTTTTGTCTGTTTTAAATCTTTTGCCTTTCCACAAAAATTTTAGAATCAGACTTTTTCTTTCTATAAAAAAATCCTTCTGAGATTTTGACTGGGATTGCATTGGATATATAGATTAGCTTGGAGAGATCTGATTTTTAATCTTAAAAGTATAGAGTTTTTCAATATATGAACACAGTCTACTTATCCATTTATTTAGGTCTTGGACTCTAAACCAGGGGAAGAGAAGGAAGATCGTTGATCCTGAACTGTGTCTTTTACTAACTTGGATACTGTTGTAATACAAACTATTAAAAAGCAGAAACTTTTGGCCATATATTTTCAGTTAGCATATTATGTGATATTCAGTGCTCCTAAGCATAGATTTTTTTTGCATTCGTTTAGACATTTTTGGGTAAAAAAAGTAGAATTGTAAATATTTAATGAAATAAGTTAATGTTAAATCATTCTATAATATGTTTGACTATTTTAAAAAAAGAATTACCTCCACCCACTATCCTAGGTAATGTAGAGTTGGCCATATTACTGACAGTAGTCCTGAGCTTGTGAATCATTTACTTTTAAAATGATGTATGTTTATAATAATCCAGAATGAGTTACTAGTTCTGCTATACCATTAATGTTTTACTTTCCCTCAAACATTTTTATCCTGTAAATGCCTTTCAATATTTTATATCTTTTAAAGCCTGGCGAAAAGATTGTCAACCAAGACACTAAAACATATATTGCAGGCTGGGCTTGGTGGCTCATGCCTGTAATCCTAGCACTTTGGGAGGCCAAGGCAGGAGGATTGCTTAAGGCCAGGAGTTCAAGACCAGCCTGATCAAGAGCTAGACCCTATCTCTACAAAAAATAGAAAAAATTAACCAGATATGGTGGTGTGCACCAGCAGTCCCAGCTACTTGGGAGGCTGAGGCAGGAGGATCACTTGAGCCCAGGAGTTTGAGGTTGCTGTGAACTATGATGACATCATTGCACTCTAGCCTGGGTGACACAGCTATACCCTGTCTCAAGAAAGAAAGAAAAAAAAAAGCCCATATATTGCAAATTCGGATGTCATAGGAACCAGGCAGCTACCAGTAACAGACGTGGGAGAAGCTGGATGTAATAAGAGACAATAAGAAGAGGTAAAGCAAAGAACATGTGTTTGAGGCAGAGCAGCAACTCAGCTTTAGTGATCGTGGAACTATATAGTACCTGTGTTGACAGACATGATTTTTTTTTCCTTGCAGAATTCACAGTCTACATAATTTTTTTAAGGGAGAAAAATTCTGATTATTGGTTAAAATTTCTCAAATTAAAAATGTTAATTAAAAAATATCTAACTTGCAGTTTGCCAAACAAATGCATCTAGGACTGAATCCAACCCATGATTGTCAGTTTTCCACCTCTGCTCTAAAACCTTTATCAACAGCAGCAGCAAAGGACCCTGTTGGGTTATACTCAATGTTCAATGAGGGCTTCTGTTGCAGAATGATGAGGTGTCTATTACCAGAAACTTTCTTCAGATAAATGCATGCTAGTAATAGCAGGCCCTTGATGGGGTAAGAAATTCCGAAGTGTCCTGCTGATGAGCTAGTTTGGGTCCCACCTTAGTAATTGTAAGGG